>NW_004797802.1:466897-476153 GCF_000002075.1 Aplysia californica
GATCACAGTTCTATCTATCTATCTATCTATCTATCTATCTATCTATCTATCTATCTATCTATCTATCTATCTATCTATCTATCTATCTATCTATCTATCTATCTATCTGCGCTTTTCTTTAGTTCTGTTTTCTTTCTCTCCCACTTCTTCGGAGTATGGAAGAGGTGCCAATGGTAAATCCAATTCATACCATTCTACTGAGTACACGTACATTATGTATTTGCCTTATAAATGTCGGTGTTTTTGCCCCCATCGACACAATTTAGGTATTTTAGGAGGCAGGCTTCGATCCTGCCTGACTTTGCATCTTTTTTAAAGCCAATATTGAGTCTATGCACTTCACCTATTCTAATTCAGACTTAAAGAAGCAATGCCGCTGTCAGTTTACTCACTGTTCCAAGGCAGTCGTTAGGTAAAGAGGACTGTTAACCTCCTGAAACCTTTTAAGTAACCATGAGGCACCAGGGTATTTTTACAGGGCTTAACACAATGAACGAAGGGCGTCTTTTTACTTAAACATTGTCATAATAACAATCAAAGTACATTTGTTTCGTACATAAAAGACATTGGTATAGTAATAATCCAAGAAAATGACAATTGGCTTGCTTTGGAATTCAGAGTTCTTCTGTTCGGATCCTCTTCTTAGGTTTGGACCTCTCATCGTGTTACAATTCTTGCCATCATCCGTATGGACAGGTGAGTTTTTTTTTTTTTCAAAATGCTCTCATTGACAATCTTCAGACAGACACCAGTACACCCTTTTTGTGAGCCACGCTTCATCGGTCGCCTTCATCCAGCCTATCTCGAGTTCCCACCCCCGCCGTACACAGTCAGTGACCGTAACTGGCTAAAGCAGGAACCAACGCAAGGAACTCTATATCCGCCATCGTCAATATTGACACAAGCCAATGAACTGCTGTTTATCCTGGTGAAATCGCCGTGGATGAAACGAAACCTTAGCGAAGTATAAAGCATCAAAACATCAAACGAGTGAGCTCGATAGTCAGGGAATCTTTGTAACAGCTAACATCATGGTCGGGTGCACTAAGGTTATTGCAACAATTAGCTTTGTGAATAGGAATAATTGATTTTGACGCCAGTTTTATTTCTATTTGTTCATGCTTTCAGAGCGTGTTGTTTAAGGACACTTCTGGTGGGCCCCACTCTCTTCATATAGATTTACACCCAGGAGGCAAAACTGTCAGGTTGTGTTAGCTTCACATCTGATGTATCACATAGTAAACTACGACTTTACGCCCTTTTAAACACAGACAGGTTACTTTGTATGGGGGAGGGTGGGAGAGCTCCGATTCCGGAGGTAAAGTTCATCTCCCACAAAACCGAGCGACGCCGGTGGAATGACGTGAACGGTTTTTAAACAACCTAAGCTCTAGAATGTCCAGCACACGATTTTGAAAAGGGGACATTTGAAATACATGGCAAAAGCAGGGCTCCTGAAATAGCTGGGGGAAACAGTGTGGAGATGCCCTTGAGAATAAAAGATGTCCCATAAAATGAATAAGTTAGTAGCCTGTCTGGGTTCAAACTATATGGAAATATTTTTTTAACCTTTTAAATGTCAAGAAAAATGTCGAACCCCTTATGTTGGGGGTAGATCATGTTTGTAACGTACTTCTTGGTTCTGAGTGAAAGAGTTGTTGTGTTCATGAAGAAACCTAAGATATTAAAAAAAAGAAAATACCGCCATATTGATAATGGGAGCTACGATTGGAGATTTAAAGATCGGGCAAAATCCAACTGCAAACAATTTGAACTTAACTGCTGTTTAATAATACACCTTCTCATTCTTCTTCTTTTCCTCCTCCTCCTCCTCCCCTCCTCCTCCTCCTAATCACCACCACAACCACAAACATCACCGCCACCATCAACATCATCTTTATGGTCATGATCATCATAAACAATGTCATCTTTCTTGCAAGAGACCCTATAATATTTTGACGAAACGAGATATTTATGTTTAGGATATAGGTCAAAGCATCCTGATTTCCCCCATAGATTAACTGTTCCCATGGCCCAGATTTTTTAAAGACGTGTTGGGATCTCTTAATCGCATATTTTCAAGAACCCAAAGCCTATTTTGAGTTGTTTCGGTATTCAGATACACAGCACTAGCAAACATTCTGACAAAGCCACGAATACTAAGTATGATATAACAGTCATTTCCTTACTCTACTAATTTGCATAATCTACACATTCGTTTCTTGAAATCTAACACGTTTTTTTATTCTTTATTTTTTTACCTTGTCCCATACTATATCGTTATTTTCCAATCTTTTCGTCATGTGACAAGTCTGTTGAATAAAGCGATTCCTAAACAAGCAGATTTTATTCGTTTATGAGCTGTGTTTTTCAATGTTCTGAGGTGTCAAGCCGTCCTCTATCGCCACTATATTTGTCGTCTATTCTTTAAAACCCTGCTCAATTCACGTAAACTCCCAGCATCGGTGCCTGTGGTTAGAGCCTTATCGCTTCGCCGTCGTACGCATAAGATCGCAGTTAGATTCCCTTGTGGGGAGAATTTTTATCGAGTGTCTCCATCTTTCTTCTGGAATGTTGTATCGCTCACAGCCCGGGTGAGATCTTACAGGCAGGGTCAAAGCCCGCCTCGCAAATGATCTACATTGTGTTGATGGCGGCGAAAAACATCCACTTTCAATACAAATTGTTCACTTTCGACAGTTATCTTCATTGCTCTTTCTTTATGATCTGTTTGTCGTGGGAAATGTGACAAATGGGTGTTTGGAAGGTGCTTCTAATAGGTCGTGTTTCTTTACTCTCCATCTGTTGTTATTAGATGCTGTCTATGAGACTTGTTTTTTTCTTCTATTTTCTTCTTGACCGTTATTGTGTCAGCGTGGTGCTCCTTACTCAATAGGGGCGAAGGCTGACTTGTTTGACAGGGTAATCAAAGTGAAACGGGACCAGATATGGCATGTAGATATGACACAAGAATCTTACTCGAGGCGGCGACTCTGAGTTGTGAATGAAAACAAATCCGGAATTCATATATTGTATGTTCAACCGCCAAAATAATCGGGAAAGTATCTTAATAAATATCAGTTCCAACTAAAATAAAATTTAACTTTAGATGTGAATACATAAACACAAAGCAAAGAAGCAGAGACGTCAGTACTAGATCTATATGTTATAGATCTACCAGTGAGTCTAACTCTTTGGTAGAACATGACAATTATCATTTTTTAAATTTTACATTTGGCTGTTTTTGTTAGCCTTCCGCGGCCAGGAGCTGGTGTCATAATCGAGGTCACGATCTGATTATAGGACGGTAAAAAGTCGAGGAAAAAAAGCAAGCGCTTGCAACAGTGAAGAGATTGTTAGGAGTTAGTTCCCCTCACATTTGTGAGGTAGACTCGACCAGTGTTAGTTAGCTTACATAATCAGGGCTTGAGATTGATTTTAACTGTGACCCCAAAGGGGTGAACTGGGTATATGTGGCAATGAAACAGCTTAGACTGCTATGCACATGTTCCCTTCAAATATATTGGTGGACTCTTCCAGCCTCACTTTAAGCTTACTTAATCAAAGCTTGCGACTGCTTATGGAGTGGCCCGACAGGGGTGAGGAGGCTATTTCTGTGGCCGTGAAACCGTTTTGAATGTTAGGCATACTGTTCATTGTTGATTACGAACGTCTTTTGACATTTAATTTAAGAGGTTTACGTTTATTGATGAATTTGACAGCGACAATGTTTCAAAATTAGGAAGGGAAGCAGTGATTATTTGATTATATAGACGCTTCGCCCCTGTTACTCAAACAAAGTAACACTGCCCCAACAGCCACTTGTTGAAGACAATCCACTGTACAAACTACGATTTCTCACTCCTGCCTGTGTGTGTGTGTGTGTGGGGGGGGGGGGGTTAACATATCATTGTATTGACATTATTCAAAACGTTCATCTGTCTAAGACAACCATTGTGCTCCTCGACAATGGGTGGTCGTCTTAGACAAATTAAGCTACATTAATACATTAGGTGGATATTCTCACCTCCTATGTCCTCTCAGCATTTTTCTGAGCCAGCAAGTATTGTTCCGTTTCTTTTCTGGCGAAATGTGGAAGATGTGGTCGACAACTCAGCGCACTAAACTTTGCAAGTTATTTTTTTAGCTTCCTCTACTAATTAAGCACGAAACATAATGTCTCAACCATACCACTTTAACCTGTTCACTTTGCGAAGCGTGCTGGATTGAGAGAAATCAGGGAGGGGGGGGGGGGGGGGTTACGGTAATCTGTGCTCAAAAGAATCCCGCTCTGTTTAAGGATTTTCATTTAAGTGTACTAGTGTTTCTGTTTGCTGTGCATTCTGATATCATACAATATATCATAACGCTCTTATCACATGTTCTTCAGTTTTACAAAATACCATTCGTTCGTTGGTGTAATAGAATAATGATATCATAGTCGTCATCTGGAACTTTAGTAGTGCCTGGCTGTTGTTGTTTTTTTACCTGACAGTCCTGGCTTCCTTGATGACTTCCAGTATAAACTAAAGCTGAATAAGGGGGTGAGACACAGCAAAAGAAAATCTAGGTCTTTTGTCACCATGCCACAAAAAATACGTAATTCTCCTTTTACTAAAACCCTGCTTGTTTGTAAAGTCGAAAACAGCAAAGCTGACAATGGAAGCAATATACTTACATCAGATTTTTAAGATCATAACGACAATCACTGGACAACAAACTTGACTAATGTGGGAACAGTTAAATGTGTGTGTTTTCAAATTCAATTGAACTCAGAATTTTTTTCCACCAACATTTCCTGAAAACGTTGGGCCTTTGAGACGTCTAAGCACAGGGACATTGAAATACCGCGCTATGGATCTTATGGTACGTTTCCTTTCAACAAAAAGAACGACAGTTAATAATTTTTTTAAAGTATATCTTACGAAAGTGGGCTTTTCACTCTATCTGAGTAGAGAAATTAGACAACATATGACTACGAAATTAATGTTGAAAGCAGGGTTGACATTAATGATTGTAGATAATACTATGCCCTCTGAGATACCGAGATAGAATCTCAGTAAGAACTTCGAAGTGCTGCTGATACAAGACACAGCATTGGTTGTCGGCTGGTCAGTCCACATACCCGTTAATTTCACACGAATACCATGTCCCGTGAGTAGCGTTTATTACAAATGTGATCTATCCGTAAAGCTTGTACCATCTTCACGTATTTTCTTTGATCCAACACTTGTTATGATAAAGATGGGGAAATAACGTATCTTAATAACTTACGCACAGGTGTGGAGTCTATTGTGGACAGCACGCAGCCAGGCGTAAAATGCACAGCAGGAAATATACTTACCATATTCCTTATAACGTCCAGCACCACAGAAATGGGAATACGAGAGAATGGCGTGGTACCATAACATATGAATGATTAGTTTTGAAAATGAGGCTATTCACACAGACTTTTTCCATTATGTGTATGGTCAGTGCGCTTAACAGCAAAAATTACATGAACATATTCAATAGCAGAATACAGGAAAATACAGCATAGTCTCCCTGCCCCTTTTTTACTCCCCCCATCCCCATCCCCATTCTCTCTCTCTCTCTCTCTCTCTCTCTCTCTCTCTCTCTCTCTCTCTCTCTCTCTCTCTTTCTCTCTCTCTCTCTCTCTTTCTCTCTCTCTCTCCTTAACTCTCTTTTCTCTCTCTCTCTTTTTTTTCTTTTCCCTTGTCTTTCACTTATATTTCCTATTTATTTCTGTCTGTCGCTCTGGGTAATCACAAACACACACACACACACACACACACACACACACACACACACACACACACACACACACACATACACATGCACACGCATGCACACATACACACACATACACACACAAACACACACATACACACAAACGCACACAAAAACATGCACACATTATAATCATCATCATAACTATCATCATCATTGCATGCATTTTTGGATACACCACGACAAGCAGCTGCTATTTTAACAACCTTTTAAAACTTGTTTACGGGTTAGCCTCTTATAGATAAAAGGCAGTTTCCTATAGTGTTTGATATCAACGGAAGTAGTTTTTGATTTATCTTTTTTTTATATATATAAGATTACTTTGGCTGATAATATTCAAAGGACTCTTTGTTAGGGTTAACGTTTTGAAGTGCCAGATTGTTCACACGTTTGAACGGTTTGACGTAAAAGCTCTTTTCAGTACAAGAAAGTTATCTAAAAGACAAGGTGTCTTATTTCACGTCTATTTTTTTTTTAAATCCGGAAAGCATTTAGAGGCTAAAAGTGCTGCCCACCCTCCAGCGACAACCCAAGATCTAGAAATCCTGGATGAAGGTTCGAGCCAAGGGAGCACCGCACATCAACAGGATGCTCTGTGAGTCATGGAGTGCCCATTGGGAATACAAAGCTAGCAACCAAGTAACTAAACTAGGCCAGTAGAAAAAGGTTGTTGCATAAGCTATCCACAATAACATTCTTCTAGAAGAGAGTCAAGAGACAACGATCAAGGCCAGCATATAATTACATCAACAACTAACTGTTGACTGCAAGTCGTCAAGACGTTCACATAACTTGGCTCAACAGTATCCGCTGACTCCTCCATGGACAACAAAAGCAACAAACCGATAGGTTGAGCTGTATGAATATATCAAAACGAGTATAGAAAAATGAAAAACTTATAATTAATCCCCAAAAATAACGCAAAAAAACGTATTGTGTCTTCAGTGCCCTTTTGTATGAAAGTGAAGTTTGGACTTGGTACTCAAGACATGAGAAACGACTCAATATCTACCGCATGAGGAATTTAAGGTGGATTCTTGGCACCAAATGGCCAGACCACGTGACAAACAGAGAAGTCCTCACTCATACTGCAACACCGAGCATCTGCTCCCTGCGTAGACAGCGCCGGCTTTGCTGGCTAGGACATGTTCACGGTATGCAAGATGGCAGAATCCCAAAAGACATCTTTTATGAACAACTGGAGACAAGAAACAAAGCTCACGGTCTTTCCCAACTAAGATTCAAAGATATCTGAAAAGGAGACATTACGGCCCTTGACATTAATGTAGACAGCTGGGAGAACTTAGCACAGGATCACTCATGCTGGAGACAGACGCTAAGCTGTAACTTATGCTGAGAAGAACGACAACTTCTAATTTATTACATCTGACAAACCCCACGGCAAGGAGTAAAAATAGCTATCAGACGGCCTGTGCAAACACAGTTCTCATGTAGCCACTGCAGCAGAGACTGTCATTCTGGCACATTACTACACAGTGACAACAGACGCTGCTCTAGCACTAGCTGAAGACATTCTACCAACGCGTTGATCCGTGGACACCTGTGACAGACGGATGGCGACGATGCCACCCTGGTGCTGATTTTTGTTTAGATTATTTTGGCGCTCTCATAGAATGTTTATCGACGGTTCCAATTTTAGTATATTTACTGCGTGAACAGTGACAGAAATATGCAATGTTTCCAAATCGAAACTGTATTTAACAAGTAAGTGTTTTATATGATGTGATATGGGCCAATGACCTTAAACACCGAATAAACTTATTTATTTACTTACCGTTAGTTTTGGTGTCTTTTTTATAACAATATAGAGTTGAGTGGGGATCCCAACTGTCAGAGCCCTCTTCATGTTGATCGATAGTTGGCGACTGGCACTGTATTGTGGTCTTTTGCTTTATTGATTGTCAGTGCTGTTATTGTCCTAACAAGGTTCCAAATGACATGTTACGGAAAACATGGTCATTATCTCAACAAAGTTCAAGTCTTCTTTTTATGAGTATGCTCCCTTGTGTTTCAAATTGAATTACACTGTTATTTGTAAAAATACAATGAATTATGGCATCGTCCTTTTTACATCGACCTTTATAATCACTTCGTTTCTCATAGCCCCTAAGTGCATCTCTTATCGCCTCTCTTCAAATAAAATCTAACGAGTAAAAGCCACCCTGAAAAGAGGTCTAGAACCTCAAATATGACTATTCCATTTCCCCACAAATTGGAAAGTAACTACCCCAATTGCTTGTGTGCCACTTAAACGCCACAGTACATCTAAAATAGGGATCCTACATTTGAAAATGTACTTTCAATGCCTTCACTCTACCTCTCTTTCCGACCATCTGTCAATCTATATAGGTATGAGTGGCTTTAAAAGCAGAACCATAAAATAGCATAGAATCAGCCTGTGAAATAACGTATTTGTGTCTATTAAGGTGTCATAGTAAGGCAAAAACAGAGAACAATACGCCATCTGTCCTCTTCTTAATTCTGTGCTGGCCTCGACGAGTAACCCTATCCCTTTCCTTTCCTAGCCCATCTACCCGTCTCCCACAACCCCTATCTTCCTACTCTCCATTACTCCAACCTCTTAAAATCCTCCTTTTTCTCTCTCAAACACCCTTACCCTTTACCTTGAAACACCCACCCCAACCCTTTTTCGCTTCTCATCTGCCTCTACCCTCCTCCTCCCCTTCACATTTATCGTCCTACTTCCACTGAAATTCCCTTGTCCAAACACCCGTGCCCCGTACCTTTGCACACCCCCACCTCCATTGTTTTCTCTCTTTTTCTCAACCCTAAAATTCTCTCCCCCTCCCCCTCTCTCCGTCTCTCTCTCTCTCTCTCTCTCTAGCTATCTATATTTCTTCTCTCTCTCTCTCTCTTTCTCTCTCTCTCTCTCTCTCTCTCTCTCTCTCTCTCTCTCTCTCTCTCTCTCTCTCTCCCCCTCCCTCCTCAGGAAGACAGCGGGGTTCTCATCATAATATATACGCTTTCTCTGAACCCAACGCCCTCCATTTTTCATTCACGGTTTTTTGGGCGGATTTCAGATTTTGCACTCAACTCTATTTTGTTTTCATACTTAACGGAATGTGTGTGTGTGCATGTGTCCACGTGTGCGTGAGTGGGTTGGGTGGGGCTTTGCTAGCAAATAATATTAGTCATATGTAGAACTTTGTACCCAAATGAAGGGCAGAAATTCATTTAAATCCGTAAAGCAGACATAAATCAAAGAAATCCCCCCCGCCTCTCCCTCAAATAAAAAAGGACAGCCACCCTCTATCTATCTACCCCGTCAAACCCCCCTCCCACACCTATACACTATCACACACACATACAAACACGTACACATGCACACACACACACACACACACACACACACATACACACACACACACACACACACACGCGCGCACGCGCGCGCGAACTCGCTCACAGGTATACACTCGCAAAC
>NW_004797802.1:477458-477771 GCF_000002075.1 Aplysia californica
AAAGGTAAGAAGGAACTGTTTACTGTTTATGTATGTTTGCGTGACTAAGGTGGATTTTGTGCATACCTGCATTTATCTATTTATCTGTATTCTTGCGGTTATATCCCAGTGTGTGTACGAGCAAAAATGCTGCAACAAGTAAAGAAGTGCTGTTGCTCTTACTGCATTATCATCATCATCATCATCATCATCATCATCATCATCATCATCATCATCATCATCATCATCATCATCATCATCATTATCTCCAATAATCAAGAGAGAAATCAGAGAACCACCATGTAGAACTAAGTACCAGCACCTGGAAGATGTG
>NW_004797802.1:479531-484172 GCF_000002075.1 Aplysia californica
TAAAGATCACTTCTATGGCGCTCACTTTGTGGTGGCTCTGGATACTTAATAATTTTACTGTTTCCTATTTTGTATTACAATAGCAATGTATATTGTACGATATTTTCATATTATTATTATCTTCGGCTGTTCGGAAACTGGTGGCATTTTCAGTTCCTGGTTGGGGTACCGTTGGTATTTCATACAGTAAGTGTATAAAGTGCTGGCAGCTCTGGAACTGCTGCAGCAAAAAGAAAAGTTAAGGAAAGATGAAAAGAAAATACCCCCCCCCCCTTTCCTCCCCCTGCCACCCATCCCCAACTTATTCCCCACTCCTCAACAAAGAAGCAAGAACAAAAACTTAAACAAAATCAAAAGCTCAAAGAAAAAGAAAAGAAAATCCATATCGTATCTACACGGACAACTACGCCAATGTGGATGACTCAAGCCGTGCCTGATCTGACTGGCCGTTGCCCGGTTTGTACAGTTGTCCTCATCAGGGGTCATCGAGACTGACCTCGGGTGACGCTGTGTCCCCACTGACCAGTCGGTGCAATAAATTCTCCCTCTGAGGTGGCCGTGGAGTGGGGTTCCATAATATTTGCACACGTCTGAGTCTGGTGGTTGGTGGGTGGTGTTGTGGCGTGGTTTGCTCCTTCTTTCCTATCAAACCTTTATGGTCCTTATTTTCTCCACCTTCTTTTCATTGTGTATTACTTTCAGGTTACACCTCTAATCTTCGGTACTTATATAACATATAGGTATTGCTAATGCCGTAAAACTTTTACTAAAATTATTAAATTTTTTAAAAGGCTACCGGAGAGATCCCAGTATTCTCAACTCAGTCGTAGAATCAATTACAAACCAGATTCGTTTCGAGCAAGCTTGCTCTTCTTTTCTTCTTCCTTCCTTCCTCTTCCCTCCGGATGCCAATTGTGCTTTGGCCTCAAAAAGACCCACTCCTTCTCAAATGTTTAAAACTATACCAAAAGAAGAAAATTGCGTTAGCAAAATGCAAGACTAATGGACTAATCCATCAGAAGCTGGGTGAAATGGTTTGTTGGTTAACGGTCTACAGCAGTTTTCTCGCCTTGCAACACCTGTATCCATATCTCTGTTTATCTTGGTCTTACTTTATCTTCATTGTTCTTATTTTTTAGGTTTCTGTCTCTGTGGTCATACAAACATCGTTGTCTTATATACCCCTCCAAAACCGACCCATCCTCTATCCAATGTCCCACTAATCTTTGTTTATCTGTGAGGCTATCAATATAAAGTTCATGTCTTAAGAGTACTTTGAACAACAGCTGCTTGAAAAGGCGACGTTTTTACTGTTGACTCATTGTGTCCACAGCCACATCAGTGTCGTTTTGTCTCTCCACTTTGGGGATGTACAGAAAAAATGGATACTAGTCAATCCGAACCCCCCCCCCTTTCCATGAGGCCTATTCGAAACCTACTTGATCTATTATACATATCGGCGTCTCCACTCTATTTGGGTACACCTTTGTGTTGCCGTGATGTATTCGTGAAAAACGCTTTACTTTTCTGAAAAATGTATCGCAAATTGGTCTGACTTGATTTGGCTCTCTAACCTTATACTGTTATAGTTGTTTGGTTCTGTGGGAGAAGCCCTTTATGTGTGAATAGCCTCGCATCTGTGAACGAGGACCCAAAGTATTTGCTGGTTGCTGGAAGTGGACACCTATCAGCCCCTTTTTTTCTCTACACCCTTCTTTGCTTTATTTTCTGTTACATATTGGTTCACGTCACTCTGTGACCAGCCCTATTTTTTAGTGACCTAATTCTGTCTTACAGCTAGTATAAGTACGAGTTTTACAGCACTTCCGACACGGCGATGTCATATAAGTGCCAAAGATTAGATGTGTTACAAGAGAGTAACAAACATAAAAAAGAAAGAGGAGAGATAATGGGGTTAGATGCTGGATACGAAAGAAGGAGCAAACCACACAAGAGTACCCGCGAACCACCCACTGTATCTTGCACAATGCCAATGAGTTGTTATAGAGCGTAAAGCACGCAGGGCCTTCCTTCAAACTAGGATATGCGCTACATAAATGCAATCTGTTATTAATAGTCCACGACGAGTCAGGACAATTAATGCTTCATTGCACCAGTAAGAAATTGGGACATTAAAAAGAGGCAGACGAAGCCAACGAAACCAGTATTTAAGCTTTGTGTGTACACACGCTTCTCTAAGCACAACCTTAGAGGTTTTAATTGAGCTCCCATATAATAAATACACTCTCATGTATTGGAAAGGGGAAGAGGTAGCCCATCAACCAGCAGGAGGTAGAATCTGTCTTTCGGCAGGAAAACAATACGTGGATATTGAGAACCCTACTATTACCAAAAACAACAAGGGAATACACTGTAATCTGAAGAGAGAAAAAACTTGGTTACGTCACATCAATTGATATATTATAGTTATAGATATCGCGCGTTCTAATCTCTACAGACAACAACCTCTTTGCTCTAGACAGGGTTATTGAAGTGCTGTATTTTCTTGAGCAGATTAGGATAATGGTTTCTCTGAAAAGAAACCAAGTGAATAAATTTTACAGACATAGGTAAAAAAGAAGAAACAATATAATGTTTGTTATGTATTTTCACTTACACTTACATAATTTGTTTTCATTGTAAGGATTGTACTCGCCCCCACCGACACAATTTAGATTTAACGTAGCAAAACAAGAACCAAGTAAAGAACACAAAAGAAAGGAATAAAAAAGAAAAACAGCAGGTAAAAAAAAACCTACAGAAATATGAGAATCTGAAATTAAAACCCTCATCAAAATACAAATGACGGAGGAGAGGAAGCGCGTCTTGGTCCCTTGTGGTAATTTATCCGGATCGTGCGGTGATGGGGGAGAGGCAGAAGAGCGTGAGAACTCTGCATACGATAAAGCCTCTGTCTTGTTATTGCTGGTAAGATTTACACACCGACCGTGGTGACAAATCACAGACGTGGAAAAAAGGGACAGAGAGTACAGCAGCTGAAATTGTGTCTCTTTTTAAAAAAAGTCTTTTCTTCTTTTTTCTTTTTTTACTCTTGTTGTATCTGTGATTTCAAAGAGAGATACGGGAGATACGCAACTTGTACGATTCATGTTAACATTTTCTCGTCGCGTATGCCTTAACGTTTACCTGGCGGTGACTCACCATGTGTTAAAAGTTGAAAGTACACCTAGGTTCTCCAGCTGTCTCACTGTGGACTATGAAGCCATTTTAACGTCCCATCTCTCTGCTGACTAATTTTGTTTTAAGAGTTTGGGATTTTTAAAATTGTTGTTCAGGTGGCCACGCCTGACATTATTATGTGAGTGGAGGTCTTTCGGAAGTGGATAACTTATCATATGTATCGTTATCGGAATATGGAGATGTCAAATTTCCAAAAAATGGTCATGGATTGTAGTAATCGGCCTTGTTTTGTCATTGTCGGAGTTCACTCTTCCAGGTGCTAATGGTAGGTTCTACGAGTACTTCTTTAACCCTCCTTCTTTTTTCTTCTTTCCATCAGTTTTGCATTTTGCACGCACTATGGGCTTTGTTTAACATAAATTAGACATTCCAGACTGGTGGATCATTTTGGGGCCCAAGAACCTGACTTGGCAGTTGGAGAGAAGAGAAAGGAAGGAGAAAGGAGAGACGACCGAACATGCTCCAAAGAAAATAAAGTAGAGGAACTTGAGATTCTGTAGGTCTCAGTTTGTTAGTGAAGCATTCCAGTGGATGCATCCTTTAACACATGTTCGAATCCCAGACGAAACAATCTGGACCTAGAGCTTTAAAAAATGTTCATGACAGCTCTGTTTATTTAAAATCAACCCTAATTGCAGTTTCAGCTGAGTTTTTTAATTGGTTTTGCTCCTAAGGATTATTTCTGTGATGAAATGAGTGTAAATCCACACTGTATGTAAAGGACTTGCCAAGTCTTAGCTACGAATCTAATACAACTTCAAGTCGAAGAACATTACTGCAGACCGTCAGTAAGTTAGCGAGTTAGTAAGTGTATGAGTTTAACGCCTCTATAGGTTAGGTTATTTAAGAGGCAGACCTCCAAATGTAACGTCCATCTTCGATAGGAGTGAGCTAAATGAGCTGATAGCCTTCAACATCAAGACTCGACAAAACGACCCGAGTTTAAGAACACCCAGTCGAGGATACGGGCCAGGGACGTCCAATTCAAAGTCAAGCAAAATACCGACCGAGCTCACGAGCGCCATGGGCCGTCTGAGTACAATCACATACTGAAGAAGCATAACAAAAAAAGTTGTGTAGAGTCGCAATATATAAACAAGCTGCAATGTCCTAGGGTGAAAAATTAGGCTCTACATTGCCAAGCGCGTAGCCTGCTTTTGCGAGGGAACCCATAAGAAAAGATAAAGAAAGAAGGCCTACAGGTACCCAGAAGAGGGCCTCATCGGACTACAAGACAAGGAGATTGGATACCGCTGGATGAAGGAGACTATCTATAGCCGAGGACAGAAGTACATGGAGTACTCTTGTTGGTGGCCTTTTCTCCGGCATGGGGTACGAAAGATTGATAATGATGAGGGTAGATTTCACTTTTTAAAACTTACTTCTGTGTTGCAAGGAATACTGCAAAACTACGTCTTACTCAATTTCAACCCCCCCCCC
>NW_004797802.1:485329-490259 GCF_000002075.1 Aplysia californica
GAGCGGCTAACAAACGTTCTACTTGTTCAGAGCAGGAGAGACACGATATAGAATGAAAAGTAAACATCCTGCCAATTGTGCAAAGGCTATCACGATAAATAGCGATAAACCCTGCTTCCTTTCTGCTGTGTGAAAACGTCCTTTTTCTATAAATTGTCGATGAATTAAGAAAACTAATTTTTATGCTTAAAAAATATGAATGTGGAGATAAATAGGCGTAAGGTTAACGCGATGGAGTTGTCATAGATAGAAATCAACAAACCATTTCCGGATATGTTCAAGCTGATTGAAAGACGGACGATAAATTCACAAAAGCTCTGAACGTCCTTCGTTTTATGAAAACCGAGTGTCATAATGAGCCTTTTTTTTTTTTTGAATCTTTTTTCCGGAACCATCAAATACACACGAACATAACTTTTCCGCCTCGTTAGATCGAGAAGAGCAGGTGATGTTTTATTTGCAGTAATTTTTACTTTCTTCTTTTTATTTTCTCATTCTTTTAGGAATTCGGTATGCAACATCGGAGCCGTGTAAATGGGAGGTAGGCGAACGTTCATTGCAAACGATGGCAATCAATATCACGTGCCAGCAGTTATCAGATGGGTGACGTCTGTATACAAATAAGGTATAACTAACGAATGCATTCGTTTCCCAACACGGTTCAAAGCATGGCCAAGCAGCCACGTGAATAGAATAGCTTTCAGCTTTGAAGAATACTTTCAAACAAACCTGTTCGACTTTTTTTCGAGTGTCAGAGAAAAATTGTTGTGTTTCACTCATGTGATACTGTAGAGGGTTGTTATCATGTACCAATTAATAATCTTTATTGTAAGAAAATATGTAATTGTAAATGTTTCACACCCTCATTGACATAGTTTAGATCATTTGGGACACGGGCTGTTTCGACCCTGTCTATCAGGGCCAATCCGAACTGGGAGTGAGAGGGATTAAACGTCCTAGCAGGCAGACCGGGAGACGCCACAAAGATTTCCCCCGGATTCAAACTCTTTGTCTTCTGCGTCCGATGGTGACGTGCCTTTCAGATACACTACATACACCGTCAAATTCATTTCTCTTTTCATGTCACATCAATGGTATAAAGAAAAGAAAAAAAGTAAATAAGAAAGAAAAAAGAGGCCAGTCATTTTTATGATGACGAAGATTTGCTTGAAGATGTTGAAATTGTTCACTGAAAGCCTGCCATACCAAGCTCATTTTATTGAGCTCAATTTTTTTAAACTTTCACAGAATACTGCCACAAAGCAGAACCTCATTCTACGCTAACGCAGAACCCAGAACCCTCTTACATAAGGAAATTACCCTTATGACCTCTGGTTTAAAAAAAATGAAAATGAAGACAGCAGCATTTGCTGTTTATATATTTGCTCATAAGGATGAGGGGGTAACGGTGTCATTTCTTTTGTACTTCCCTAAATTAT
The DNA here is from genome assembly GCF_000002075.1 of Aplysia californica. Classification (NCBI taxonomy): domain Eukaryota; kingdom Metazoa; phylum Mollusca; class Gastropoda; order Aplysiida; family Aplysiidae; genus Aplysia; species Aplysia californica. Next base: position 486,769 of record NW_004797802.1, read on the forward strand.
ATTTAACACTTGCGTTTTCCGGACAATTTAGACTACGACAGAAAAAGATGCATCATTCACGGTGCGCCTTTTCATTTGCTGGAAACGAGGGATTCGGAAATTAAGGTAGAGAAGTTTACAGGCTAAACAGTGGATACAATTCCAATCGTTTAGGGTGTGGCCTGTTTCGACCATGGGTTGCAGAAGATACATGTCAACTAAACAACAGGGATGCTCGATATAATCCCGCACTCACCTTGGCACTGAACATAAATCGTGGGCATTCAAGGCGAACATCAAACGACACACGCAGAAACGTACTCTTTCAACTCTGAAAGATTGTAGATGGTAAGAGGTAAAGTTCCTAACAAGTTCTTTGTGTGCACCTCGTTAACCCCGTTGGTTCCCAATGGACTATGGTGCGGAACACTGGTTCGAGGTTCCGACAGAGAGTTCTTGGTATTGATTGTCCCAGTCCGGATTAACAACACAATACAACACTTCGGGTATTCCTTGCGATATTTGTAATTGTAGTTGTCATTGTAAGTTTGTTTTATGTTCCCATTATAATTATGTGTTATGTTCTCATTGAAATTATATTTTATGTTCTCATTGAAATTGTGGTTTATGCCCCCAAAGAGACATAACTAGATCATTTAAAGGAGGGAATCTTGAACCCCTACTTGTGGCGTCGGTGGCCTAGTGGTTAGGCTCTCGGACTCGCAACCGTAAGGTCGTGGGTTCGAATCCCGTCAAGGGTCCGACGTTATGTCCTTGGGAAAGGCACTTTACACGAATTCTCCTCACTTCACCCAGGTGGGAATGGGTACCCGGCTACAGACAGCGAAAGATCTTGTCAGTTTGTTAGTGTTTGAGCGCTTAATCGGCTGCTCGCACTGTATGCTTCCCGGGAAGCTGAGAATGTTTCGGAGTGTTCTATGGTCTGCTGGGGTAATAATATAGTGTAAAGCGCATAGAGCCTGCTGCTGAGCGGGGATATGCGCTATACAAATGCTATCTATTATTATTATTATTATTATTATTATTATTATTATTATTATTATTATTATTATTATTATTATTTTATTATTATCAAGTCAACTTGGGTTGAGTGGAATTACATCCCAGAAGGCAAGAAGACAGGCGGAAGAAAATATTAGTTAAAAAAAGAACATGATATACTCTGGAATTAACCTAACGTCTTCTGCATGGAACTATCAGTGGCGAGCGAAATTGTTACCTCACAGACGTTGGCCATTAGACATTCTTCCTGATAAACAAAATAATTATAGAGAATCAAAATTCATTCATGGAATGGACTGTGTACACTTTGTACATTAATATGTTCTTCTCAAGAATGCCACGAGGCTTTGCATGTATTGTGCTCTCTCTGGATCAAGCCCTTGAAACTGAGTTCTAAACTTTGTTTATTTTTAAAACTTTTAGCTCTCAGTTTCAAGAGCTTAATCCAGAGAGAACATTATGCAAGCAAAGCCTCGTGGCATTCTTGAGAATAACATATTAATGTAAAGGGTTAATTCCATGAGTAGAATGAATAGAATTTTGAGTGAATACAACTTAAGAAATTACATAATGTATCATTGTTATAATTATATTTTTATAATCATCATTATTACTATAATATTATCAATATTATTATAAATAATTCCCGTTACAAATATTATCATGGTCAATATCTTAACCCCCTTCCCTCCCACCACCACCCCCACCCCCACTCGGTTCTTTTATTTTCTATATTCAACGCCATTATAATATACAGAGTAATAAAAATAAATTTGAATAATTTCGAATTATGCATTCAATTACTTCCAAAGATCATACCAAAATCGTAATAGGAATTGGAGCACTAGCCCCCCCCCCCCCCTTTACCCTGTGACGAACAGAGCCCAATTTAACCATTTAACGAATAATTTCTTCAGACTGCTCTGGTTACGCCAAGAAAGAATTACACGGAAATAAATGCCATGCTAGACTTAGCAGACATATCACTCGTAAATGCTAGACAAAATAGACAGGCTCAATTTCAACAATGTCTCATCGTTATAATAACACCCGCATACTGTACATTCCGGTCAAAGCAAAGCAATCAATTATTTGTTAAAGTTGGCCATGTCTTAACCGAAGTGTTCTGCTAAGATTGCGAGAATGGCTAGACTGACAGGTTAACAATTAGAACACAAATTCCATAACACAATGAATATGTGTTATGAACGGCGCTGGGTTGTTTGCTTTTTTTCCTTGTTAATTTGTCTGGTTTTTTGGTTGTTTTGATTTTAATGTAATTCTTTTTTTATAAGTGTTTTATTAAATGGGCATGAAAGCGTAGGTTCCAGTGGCCGAATAGTTAGTGAGTCCAGACTCACTAATAATGTCAAGTAAGTGTCGGTGACACCGGGTTTAGATGGGTGGTCATTGTCAAAGATTCATTGTGGTGTGTTCTTGAGCAAGATACAATAACCTGAGCTACTCTCTCCCCTTAAAAACGAACAAACAAGCAAAATCCAAAGACATGGCGCTGCCGGGTGCAGTGGCGACCAGCAATGGCATGTTCGTTTGTAAAACGGTCCGTTAATTTATGTAATGTTGTATCATTTATTTTCATTGTATACGTATAGTTTTGTATTCAGTATTCGTGTGTGTATATCTGTCTCTGTAACACGAATTTTCCATCGGGGATCATTGAAGTATTATTTATCTTACATATTTATTGTATCAATCCAAACCATACAGCAACCATACCATTCCTTCCTATAGAAACACAGCTTACTACACACCAGTCTCTCTGGCCAGCCTGTTCATCCACACCCATCATCTCACCCCCTTCCCCTCTCGATTTTTCCCCACCCCAAAAAGGCATGCAATGGAGCAGCCTATTAATTAATAAGCGATCAACCGTAAACATTATTAAACACCTTCCATCTGAATCTTTTGATGTACTGCAGCTGCGTTAAAACCAGGTTATTTCTTTTCACTTTGTTTTTCTCAGGCAAAAGCATAGAGGAGTCTTTATACCGCTATATAAATAGCTAACGCGAGCAAGCAAGGTCTAAATAGGTGCTTGTCAACCGGTTTTTTAAATATTAGCCAGCACTCACTTTTGTCAACTTTAGAAGGCAAACATTTGTGTACCGCCCACCTTTATGTATTTCTAAGCGGAGCACAAAATAACACTTCAAATTACCCTGGGTAATCCCCACCGCCCACCAAAATTACCAAATCGTATACCAGTGAGCGATCCCAGGTGGGGTAACATTGCTCTAATAAAAATGATTTTCCTCACACTGTGGATGCCGCTCTGAGGAATAGATCCAGTTCTTGCTTGTGCTTGCTTCCGCTCGCTAGCTTTTCACTCGTAACTTTTGTGTTGGAAGAAATAAAAAGGATAAAAGCAGCTCTCTTGTCTGACATGTTCATTATGTCAATTGCTTTCTCTTTCTCTTTCTCTCTCTCTCTCTCTCTCTCTCTCTCTCTCTCTCTCTCTCTCTCTCTCT
>NW_004797802.1:493037-494516 GCF_000002075.1 Aplysia californica
GGGGAGGTGGGGTGGAGTGGGAGGGGGGGGGCGTACCATATGACAACAACACCGATGACGCGGAAAACAAAAAATTATGAATGGGATGAGAAAAAGCTGTACAAGGAGAGCAAAATAAGTAACAAGTTGTAATAAGTGTTGTTAATACACCATGATGTACCTTAAATCTAACGAACGCCACACGTAACGTATTCGAATGAATCACACTTTTAAAAAAAAATTCACTCCACATCCCTTGCTCCTAGTTAATTGTTCGTTCCTTTACTGGCTCATAAAGGTATGCTCAGTCCAGAGCGTTCCCCATTCCCTTTATTTCAATATCTGTCATCCTGAACTAAACATTTGTTTATACAAACTATGAATTCCTTTCAGTTCACCCTTCTCTCATCCTCCTAATTCTTAACACTAAAAGCCCTAAAACATATCATCGCTACGCTCTTAGCGAAGAACTCATGAAAAACTGACCCCCCCCCCAAAAAAAAAAAAAAAGAGAAAGAATTCTGTTCTCTCTCCTCTTCAATGTCCCTACAGTTTGACAATGCCCCCCCCCCCCCCCCCCCCCCTTTACCCCTTCTTGCTGCTGCCGACAATACACTCACTTTCACCCCAGCTCCCTCCTCGCCTCATCCCTCTTTAATCTGTATCGTAACAAATGGGGACATGAGAGTCAGTACATGAAACATAATGAAAAGAATAAAACAAAACAAAACACTACATTTTTTTTCAGGAAAAGCTTCTTTACACGAATTTAGATCAAACAGCGAAGGTGCACAAAAAGCTCAAATCAAACAACACCGGTTTCTGGGCTTTGATCAAATTAATGCTGGTGCGCAGCGGGGTTTCCCTGGCCTGATATAAAACGTAAAAATATATACATGTATGTGTAAACTTTTAACAGCGACAAGGCCCACGGGCTGTGGGGGTATGCTCAGAACCTTTGCCTCAACACTCGAAACCCAGATTGCCATCTCGGGTGACACTTGGCGAAGTGCCGTGAAGGGGAAGACGACGAAAATATTGCATGCCGATGTCGTAAATTCGGCGATTCGCATTATCTCTCGTCAAAAGGAAGGGGGTAAATTATTCAAGGGGCAAATGAAGGACCGTGGGAAAATTTAATAAGGAGAGCCCCTCGGTCGTTCATCACGGCAGTCCAACGCTTTCTTACACGGCGGGCAGTGGGACATTATATTAATTTGTTGTCTTAATGGTGACAAGAAAAAGTCTTTTTGTCTCTAGACAGGGAGGGCCTGTTTCGTTGTCGCACTGCCTAAGCGAGCAATCTATGGCACGAAAGACAGCCAGAGGAAGCAAGATTGTTATTCTTTTTCCATGATAATGTGTTGTGGGTGTTGAGGAGAAGTTTGGACGACAAGATTTAAATATTCAGCAAAAATCTGAGACAACGGGGGAAAAGACAGTTTACTTAAAAGTCTTCCTCGTTTCTGCTTAGCTTTGTTTTTTCCTGTACCACCCCCC
>NW_004797802.1:495582-496668 GCF_000002075.1 Aplysia californica
CTCTTTCTCTCTTTCCATCTATTTCTCTCTCTGTCTCTCTCTCTCTCTCTCTCTCTCTCTCTCTCTCTCTCTCTCCCTCTCTCTCTCTCTCTCTCTCTCTCTCTTTGTCTCTCTTTTCTCTCAATCCCTCCTTCTTGCTCTTTCTCTCTCCCTTTCTTTCTCTCTCTCTCCCTCTCTCTCCCCTGTCCCCCCAAGACCCCTGGTCCACCGAAAGTCCACCATTTCCCACGCTGCTCGTCTGAAAACCTCACAGTGAAAGTGCACCATCAGAGGCCTACACCTGAGACGCTCGTAAAGGCTTAAGTTTCACCTGGATATATACCGTAAAACAGGGATTATTCACCAGCCTATTAAGTTCCTGATGAAGATATGAAAAATATGTTACTAGAACCCCAAAATGATTCTATAAAGAAAAAAGGGGGTGACGTGGGAGTGTTAACGTCCTGCAATTTTTCTGCAAGTACCTAACATCTCCTCACAGTGCTGCATGAAACATCATTTACATTCCTTTCAACGCTTTAGTTTATTTAACATTTTAGACCTACTGCTTTAGCCCCCACATCCAATAATATCGAGTCAAGTGGAAATCCCTTCTTCACAACCCAGGTCCGAGAATGACCTGTTGAGGATTTGAACCTCCTCCGCTCGCACCACACAGCACAGTAATGTGCAAATATACCTTATGCAGCGTCCTAGAACTCAGGCGTTTGAGAAAGGTTGCTAGCCACAATCGACCCCCACCCCTATCCCCACATTTAAAAAAAAAGAAAAGAAATAAAACGCTTTTCAGTAAACATATAATAAGAGTGTAGAGCAATCAAAAGAAATCGGCCCGACTGTCCACTTTAGCGGAAAACCGAGGGGGGAAAGCACACACACAGACTGATTGGGGCATTACAAGATAGTGACGTGTACCTCCCAGGCTCGTCTTCATTGCCCCTGGCAAAACGTCAATAGAAAGCTACACGCAACTAAATATTGTATATATAAACAGATCAGTACATATTTTTCTTGCGTGGTGTTTAATACGCAGAAGTATTAATAATCAACTATATGTGTGTGTGTACGATGTTGTGTGCGTGTGTG
>NW_004797802.1:498748-499991 GCF_000002075.1 Aplysia californica
GGGGGGGGTCAATTACACAAATGTTTAGAGTGGTAAAGGCTGTTGTTTCTTTGATCTCGTCCACACTCTGTGTCCTAAGTATCGTTGTTGACTTAAATGAGTTGCAGCTTGATTTTACTTCACAAATTCATCTTTTGTTCATATTACAATAAGGCAAAGTTTAGCCCTCTATATGATTGCGCAGCTAGGTAAAAAGACGGACAAATCTTGTCTGTGTATATGGTTCTTATTTTCCTTGAAAAACATGGTCATGTATCGAATAATAAGGGCATGTAAATGATGGCAATTTCATGGATCGATAACCCCGACTTTGCAGTGATGCAATTCGATAGGTACAAACCACTGAGAAAGGTAATTGTTCAGTTAACTATGACAAATAACAACAACTTCCGAACAGGTTGGCTTCATGGGGTGTGCAGCTCACAACATGTTCCCCTTCAATTTGTACCTGACTTTTCTTAATATAATTCACTAGGGCAGTATATATTGTATCTTAACCAGCAAAATATATCAGCATATCTACCACAAGCATGACAAGGTCAATCCTATTTCACGCCCAATTCGTCAAAGACGTTTCTGTTCTAAGATGTGGTATGGGCTCAACACTTGTTTCAGGTCTACGAGTTTATTTAGTTCTGAAATAAGGGACCTTTGCTGTGTTGTTGTTCACTCGACCCTCGATTTTACATTGTACCCATTCACAGGCGGCTCTAACTAGAAATACTGTCGAAATTGTCTAAGACGGTCATCCCTTGCCGAGAAAAAAAGTGGTTGTCTTAGAAAGGTGGACGTCTTGGACAGTAACCGTCTATAATATGTATTAGAGAGGGAAAAACGCAATGGGGAAGTGGGAAGCCGTTGTTTGTACAGGTGATTGTCTTACAGAGGTGACCTCTAGAGCAGGTTCGTTGGTGCATAACTAGTCGCGCATTCGCTTTCTGAGAAAAGAATAAACGCAGGCAAACATTAAACGAAAGAACAATCTCCTTAGAGTTTGTTCAAGCGGTGATTTAATACTTTCTCTGAAATTCCATTTCCAGTCTGTTTTGTTTTTTTTTGTTTTTGGTGTTGTTGTTGTTGGATTTTTTTAATAAAGTCTGTAACATTCTGAAAAACAAACTAAAGTCTCAACACATTTCCGGGCTGATAGGACACTAAGATTTATGAATTGTTTCTCTCTCTCTCTCTCTCTCTCTCTCTCCCTCTCTCTCTCTCTCTCTCTCTCTCTCTCTCTCTCTCTCTC
>NW_004797802.1:500262-502337 GCF_000002075.1 Aplysia californica
ACACACACACACACACGCACACACACACGCACATACGTACATGCATACAGACCCCCCCTCCCAACACACACACACACTCATACATTCCATCTGGTTGAATTAATACAATCTAGGACAGTACTTGTCAACCTTTATATAGCCAGCACCCACTTCTGCCAATTTTAAGAGGCTAACATTTATTCATACCGCCCACCAATACGTATTTCCAAGAGGGGCTTTAGATAATACCAGTCACTACCCGGGTGATCCCCACCGCTCACCAAAATTACCAAACCACCCACTAGTGAGCGGTACCTCCCATGTTGGCAAGCATTGATCTAGAACAGCAGCAGCGATAATAGCAACGACGACTGTTGTTAATCTAGAATTCTGTCCGTCGTTTCGCTATTTTCAGCACGTCACGACTTCTGTGCTACCCAGAATTCGTTTCTCTTCTTTTCTTCACTAGCAAAGACGCCATTAAATAAGATTATTAAAAGTCTACACCAGAACCAGCAGCAGCAACAACAACAACAACAGTAGCAACAATAACAGCATCATCAACAACAACAACAGCAGCAACAGTAGCAGCAACAATAACAAAAAGAGCAGCAACAATGAAAAAAGTAGTGCCGAATAATTAATTTACTTTAAAAAAGAATGGGGAAACGGTAGCGCTTCCTTTTCAAACAAACATAAAACATCACGTAAATACACATATTATAACAATTACACCGATGTATTCTACCACCCTCTAAACAATGCAAAACAAAACAACGCGCGTATCTAAAAGTCCCGCCCACTCGAATGACATTATCATCCAAACAAAGGCAAAGGCAGCACCGCTCTAAACACCCGCCAAGCCACTACGACTTCGTGTCTTATTAAACACTTCATAGCTTAAAGATTTGTAATTGCTTGTCTAGGGGCGTAAAGGTGATTTACAGCGTAGGCAATTTTTTACGTTCGAGTGTTTGGTTTTAGAAGAAAGGAAAAAAGAAAGAAAAAGAAACTCGAGGGAATTACTCCAACCAGGTTTCTTATTGACTTTCTCACGGCCTATTGTGTGTCTATCAGCAATCAGCGTCTTATTTGAGACCTGGCTTCCGTCACAGATTCCATTTGATTCCTGGGAAAGGAGGAAAAAGAACCGTTATAAGCTCCCGCCCGAGAGGCAACAAAAGAAAAGAAACCTCTTCACTGCTCGATTGCCCTTTAATAGATTTGTTATGGATTTCGAGACCTTTTACGAGATTGAAAATTGTCATCAACAGCTTTTATATCAGTTCTGAAGTTCATGCATAGCAAGAAGTGTTTTCATCTGTCTTCTAAAAAAAGTCTTGCGTTTTCATTTGAGAAAGTTTATTGCTGCTCGAGTTTGTTTTCTTCCAGCAATCACTTTTCAGGTTCAAAACACGCGTACGTGGGAAAACGACAAATACCCTACCCCTCCTCCCTCTTCTCCCTTTTCCCTGAAAAGAAAAGCAAGCACATACGCGTGTGAAACTAGGAGCAAGAGATGACGTGAAAATGGGAAGAATTCTTCAAACAAAAGAATGGAATAGTTGCAAAAAGAAGTGAAGTAGCATGAGTGCAGAGATAAAATATTTACCCCTTCGTTCTTTAGTTTTCACCGAAAAAAATATGAGTCTTGTACAAACTAAGAACTTCATTCAAAATAGTTCAATTATCCAGTTTAATATGAATTTAAACAAGTCCGTAAATAATCTCAGTACAGAATGTCGGTTTCGGATTTCTGTAAAGGAAGGGCAATAACAATCATAGTCATAGATAAGTTCCTTTTTATAAATAATTTAAAAGCGGGATCCTGTGTTATCTCGCTCGGTGACAAGAACTGAATCCCCAACCGTGTCTTTTTAAACCTTAAGGATAGATCCCTGTTTCCTCATTGACGTGCCGATCTGCATGTGCATGTCTCTTTATGTGCATGTCTGTCTGTGTGCATGTCTCTTTGTGTGCATGTCTGTCTGTGTGCATGTCTCTTTGTGTGCATGTCTGTCAGTGTGTGTGTATCTCTTTGTGTGCATGTCTGTCTGTGTGCATGTCTGTCTGTGTGCATGTCTGTCAGTGTGTGT
>NW_004797802.1:502766-503913 GCF_000002075.1 Aplysia californica
TTTGTGTGCATGTCTGTCTATGCGTGTGTCTCTTTGTGTGCATGTCTCTTTGTGTGCATGACTGTCTATGTGTGTCTCATTGTGTGCATGTCTGTCTATGCGTGTGTCTCTTTGTGTTCATGTCTGTCTATGCGTGTGTCTCTTTGTGTTCATGTCTGTTTACGTTTGTGTGTGTCTCTTTATGGGCATATGTGTCTTTGTGCATTTCTATCTATGTGCTCATCTGTCTATGTGTGTTAGTCTAGAATATGCATGCCTGTCTTTGATCATTTATGTGTATGTATATGTCTGTCTACGTGTTTGTCTGTCTCTGTGCATGTCTGTCTATGTGTGTGTCGGTCTATGTGTGTATCAGTCAATATACATGTCGGCATATGATCATTTATTTCTATGTTCTTGTCTAGCTCTGTGTGTGTGACTGTGTGTGTGTGTGTGACTGTGTGTGTGTGATTGTGTGTGTGTGTGTGTTTGTGTGTGCATGTCTGTCTGTTTGTCTGTCTGCATGTCTGTCTACGTTCATGACTGTCGGTCAGCATGTCTATGTGTATGTCTGTCTATGATCATGTCTGTCTGTGTGCATGTCTATGCCCATGCCTGTCAATGATAATGCATGCCTATGTGTGTCTCTGTCTATGTGCATGTCCGTCTGTCTGTCGGCATGTCTGTCTATGTGTGTTTGTCTGCCTGTGTGCATGTCTGTCTATGTGTGTTTGTCTGTCTTGGTACATGTCTGTCTATGATCATGTCTGTCTTTGTTCGTGTCTATCAAAGTACTGGCCTGTCTTTGTGTAAATATGTCTATGTGCATGTCTGTCTATATACATGTCTGTCCGTGCTACGGATCTTGCATAACACTGCTATAGATCATTGTTTCCCCCATGTGCTCTTTGATCGATAACTATTTGACTGTTCTTTGGCTATATTCATTTTTTAGAACTTTGAGCTGGCACTTTGCGAAAGGTTGGTATGTATGCAGAGGGTTAACTCTAAGGGAAACATAGGCATATGCATACATACATATTAATATATACATACACAAACACACGCACACATAATAATATGGTGACACTTAGAAGAAGATACACATATTATATTCGGAGAGAGAGGGGGGGAGAGAGAAATAGGGGGGAGAGAGAAAGAGAAGAGA
>NW_004797802.1:504403-506708 GCF_000002075.1 Aplysia californica
ACACACACACACACGTACACACTGAAGGTTTTTTCTTTCAATGTACGTTTCTTGTCAAGATCGGTGGAATAAGCAACTCTAAGGAGGTAAGGATTTATATCGACACCATACGTCGAGACGAGATACCACTTTGCTAAACCCTTCCTCCGTCCACCTTCACCTGTCCCGTAGTTTAGCTGACCGTTGGGGTACCACTGTATATTTTGCAAACTAGCTTCTTCCAGCCCTCTCAGTTCTCAACTTTCCTGTGTTCCTGCCCACTCTTTGATATTGCTTTACCATCATTGCTTCTGTTCGTCGCTTTAACCCCCAACCCCCCCTTGCCAAAAAAAGCAACAATAACAAAAATAAAACCGTGTGAAATCACACGAAAAACACTTTTCATTTGCATGGACCCATGTTTCAAATAAGAACCAGCTAATAAAAAACCCTAACTAAGAATGGTTTTAGCTACTCTTCCTACAGACTAGTTTCTTATACAGTTGTCAAGCAGAATAAACAAACTGGTTCCCGGTAAGGCAAAAACAATATTGCATTATACAAAGCATTGCCCGCTTTAAAAACATATCATGAGAAAGCAAACGCCAGTAAAATTCCTCACAACGGCTTGCTTAGCACTATTGCATTAAAGAACTCAAGACGCTGTGAGGAATAATATTACCAGAAAACGCTCGCTCGTGCCGGGGTTTATCTTTTGTTAATTGTGTAAAGCGTTCTCTTTTTCTCTCGGCACCTACTCTACTTTTAGTTGCGTGTCACCCATTGTGGGTCAGAAGAGCCCCGTATCATTGTCATGGGTAGAGTAATGTTTTGGCCTCACACACCCCGGTCCCACGCAGATCGAGTTTGGAAAGGGTTTCATCTTGTTATGATGATACCTGCACTGCCCTACAACTGTCCGGCCTTTGACCCCACAGGCTAATTGACACAGCTTTGTCTTAAGTCTTCCGTCCCCATCTCATCAATTTGCGTAATCACTTTTCTCGACAGTGGAGTGGGTGGTTGGCGGGTGCTCTGATGCGGTTTGCTCCTTCTTTCTTATCAAATATCTATCTTCATTTGTGCTTCTTCCTTCTTTCCTTTGTATGTCAGTCTCTGGCATGAACACGTCTATAGTCTTCGGTTCGTAGAAGAAATGAGCTATTTATATTTTATATGCACTAAAACTTTTTAAAATTATTTTTAAAAATCTAACTTTTCTCGACTGTTTGTCCTCGATCATGCCTATCTATCGGAGACAGCCTGAGGGTGGGAAATCCTGTGCGTACGTTAACTTAAGGTTGAGCTGTATCTCAGAATGGAGATGTGTTAATTAATCGAAAGGGACACGAAATGTGTTTGTTTTAGTGGTAAACGTGAAAGCTGCTTGCCTGTTTTGCGGGTTATGGAGAAGAGGTGTGGAGTTGCAAGTCGTAAGTGTATTATTATTTCACCTCTCGATCAAGCTGATTTGTGGGGGAGAGGAGTGGAGTGACGGAGAGGGAACTTAAGGGGTGGGGAGGGGGGGGGGGCGTGCACAAAGAATTTGATCAAAAACTTTCACTTTTTCAGCATGAAATGCATATTATCATTGCAAGGTGTCAAAAACTTTACCACGAATCGCTAACAAGCTCTCGTCCCCCTTTCTATTCAGTCCCGTAATACTTTGCATTTTTGGCATTGTGTTTTGTTGCATGTTTTCCCTGCCGAGACGTGACATTTGACAGCTGGGGAGTGAAACGGGGAATCAGGAATTATGTTCACAACCTCTGGCTTTGTCTGCGGCAAAGCGTTTCATTTTTCTTATTTTGTTTAAGTCGACAGGAAAATCAGGCGCCTCAAATTAGGTGTGAGATACACTTCGACTTTGCATACCTGCATTTTTTTCGAAAGGTATAAATGATATGGCGCCTTCATGCCTGTTTGGCTTTCCTTCAGAGACGTCATGCGACAAGAAATTGGTATGAAATCTGGCATTCTTATAATGCCATGCAAAAACTGAATGTTTCGTATTTTGTGTCTTTGTTTTGTTTTACATCAAACATAATATTTGCAATTCTGATTGTGTAGAGTGGAAGATGTTGAGCTAGAGGTTGAGGGAAGTAGTTGGTATTTTTCTCTGTGTGTGTCTGTGTGTTTGTGCGTTCTGATGTGCGTGTGTGTGTGTATGCGTGTGTGTGTGTGTGTGTGTGTGTGTGTGTGTGTGTGTACACCGTGTGTGTGTATACTATGTGTATGGATGTGTGTATGTGCGTGTGGTATTGTGTGTGTGAGCGTGTGTGTGTGTGTGTGTGTGTGTGTGTGTGTGTGTGTGTGTGTGTGTGTG
>NW_004797802.1:506808-507867 GCF_000002075.1 Aplysia californica
TGTGTGTGTGTGTGTGTGTGTTCACGCACAGGTGAACGTGTTTGAATGTGTTTGTGTACACACTGATCTTTTTTCTACAATTTTGGGAATACATGTATTGGGTTAGTATCACATTGCGGATAACCCTGGTCTGTATCTCCAGCGGAGGGTTCTTGAAGTTGTGTGTTTTTTGGGAAGTTTCCAAAGCTCTCCATCCACTGGTCCTGGACCTGTTGAGAACGGGCTTTACGTCCGGAGGTCCTGATTCTCTACTGACGTTACAATGGTCTATATAGGGGTGTTAGGCCCATGAAATACCCTTGTTAGCCCCAGATAAGCAGCAGATATTTTTTTTATTTAAGTCCTCTATTCAGTCGGTTATGTCCAAAACGACCACTCGCTATCATGGAGAAAAATTGTCATCTTAGACAGGTGGTCCTCTTAGGCAGTGTCATCCTAATTTAGAAGTACACAAGGGAGGTGGGTGAAAAATGGTTGTTTGTACACAAGATTGTCTTGCACAGGTGATCGTTAGTGCAGGTGCGAGTGGCTCTTGAATTACAACAACAGGCCATAGGCTACACAGCCCGAATTTCATGGAAAAACTAGCACCACATTCCCACAACGAAGGATTTCATATAAGAATTGACATCAGACCCCAAAATAGACGAAGGAAATGTATGCACGGCTGAAACAAAGACCGTGGGAAATATTTCAGGCATTAGAAAATACACGATAGCGAAGGGGCTGTTGAGCGGACTGAGAAATAATTATTATTATTTCCTTTCTCGTTTCTTGTGAGAAGGGGTGGTAAGCAATTCGATTGGCTGTTATCAGTTGGATAATTCACGAGCGCTGAAGACGCCGTGGCTCTGAAAAAAAGTAACGAGTGGCCCTCTCTGATCGTTCTAATCTTAGATCCATTTAATCATCAAGTGAAGTAGCACCTACATTGCGTACTTAAGGGTGACTATCTAAAGGCATGTTGTATTGTGATGTCAGGTCCAAAAATAGAAGTGCCCTGGAATTCGTCATGGGTAGATAGGAGACGCTGAGAGCGTGGGAAGATTTTAGGAGCCC
>NW_004797802.1:511904-513268 GCF_000002075.1 Aplysia californica
CCCACACACACTCACGCTCCCGTTGGTGTACACTGTACTCTATTTCCCACAATTCACCTTCCTGCAAAAGGTTACAGATACAGAAAACAGGAATGATAATGGTGTGTACATAACAAGCCATAAGGTTGTATGTGTAGTGGAGGGATCGGAACGGTTACTAGGAATAGATAGATAGATAGATAGATAGATAGATAGATAGATAGATAGATAGATAGATAGATAGATAGATAGATCGATAGATCGATAGATCGATAGATCGATAGATCGATAGATAGATCGATAGATAGATAGATAGATAGATCGATAGATAGATAGATAGATAGATAGATAGATAGATAGATAGATAGATAGATAGATGAGGAAGGAATGCCCCACCCTAACGCTTTAACCCGGTCAGACGTTCATGCGTCCAAACATTATGTTCGGTATTTAAATCAGACTGACATTTTAAAAATCATGTCTGTTATGTTACTGGTGGGTTTTTTTCAAGCAGGCTCAGTATCCAAAAAGTCGTGATCTCCTCGTGACACTTTCCCTGTGGTAGTAAGGGATAGTAATCCTAATCACATCCCTTGCGCCGCCTTCCAACGCCCCCTAGTGACAAATGGTTGCAGATACAAACTTTGACATTTTAAGCCCCCGGGATAGGAAATGACGGAGAGTATGGCCCGTTGGACAAGGGTTTTAAATCGCTTCAAAGAGGGGCAGGAAGCATAGATTCACCGTGTTAACCTACATTTTTGTTCGGTGACTGAATACGTAATTGAATCAGCGATGGCATATATCAGTTATAGGCAACTGAAGAAGACGCCTATAGATTGAGAGAGCTATGTTAAGTTCAAGAAATATGTCTGATAGCCTTTGGATACTTCCGCTTTGGATGGATTTCAAAAGTACAGCAGCTGTATTTTATTACATATTTTGAGAAGTCTAAAATTAAGAATGTACGATTCAGGGGTAGAACCTGAGCAACTTACTTGTAATGTGAGATAAGACAAGATAAGATAATACTTTAATATCCCAGAGGGAAATTTTTCTTGGCGGTACAGGACCATAAAAACACACGCAGGTATACATAACATTTTTATTTATATATTACTCTCATTAGTCAAATTCATTATAAAATAATAGTAAAGCTGACAAATGTACGTATTACATCATTCAACCACATGCATGAATTTAATTACAAGACCTTTAGAGTTATGTAGATACATATTCGAAAAAGCAAAATACACATTGAAGTCTCAAAAATTTGGGGATGGGAAAAGACCAGGATAATATTGTGTGTTTTGGGTTATTGTTTTTTTTTTCTTGTTTTTTTTTGTGGGTTTTTTGTGTTTTGTTTTGTTGTTTTTGTTGGGGGG
>NW_004797802.1:515135-520542 GCF_000002075.1 Aplysia californica
TCTATCTATCTATCTATCTATCTATCTATCTATCTATCTATCTATCTATCTATCTATCTATCTATCTATCTATCTATCTATCTATCTATCTATCTATTATCTACTGTTTAATTTTATCCCTGCCTCTTTCAGACCTCCTCCTTTCAACATTGCTCATAGATTACAATTTGGATGTGTGCTTTCTTTCGATTTTTGCGTGTCTTTGCAAATAATGTGTAAATTTATGAGTGACTGGCGAAAAATACATAAATGTGCGAATGGGGGAATTAATGATACAGAAGTGACGAGATAGAAAGGAAAGAGGAATAAAAAAATGAATTATGCTTAAAAATAGATACATGGACTAACCAGTTTTGAGTGAGTAAAGTGGCCGTTTCGATCTAGATCTAGATCTGAATTCTGGCAGAATTTAAAGAAAAGAAAATCACGAACTAAGACCTCCCCTGAAACCCGTAGCAAACCTTGAACCTAGGCCACAGAGCGAGCTGGCTGAACTCCATGTCACGCCAGCCGGGAACATGTCCGGTCATGACGTCACTGCTGGTACATACTGCGAGAACAAGGGGCGACAAACGCAAGACATGTCGTCTGTCGTCTCGCCGTTTCTACTGACATCAATTATTTGTTGGAGTCTTCTTGCCTAACTTTGGGCTCGAGGAGCTAGCAGTCTTCATAGATCAAGTCTTTTTTTATCTAGCTTTTGGCAGATGAGTTCTGCTAAATTCTGCTTTCCAGTGGTTGTGACGATAAGCGAAAGAGAATAATATTGTTTTGGAAAGTACAATCGTTAATGTTATACGCCCCCATGGACCCAATTTAGATCATTTACGACTCAAACCAGCACAGCCCTGCCTGTCGGAGCCAAACCTGGGCAAATTCTCTTAATTATTGTTTATGTATTCATGACAAGAAAGATTTAAAGGGTTTATTTTTGTTTGGTTTTTAAAAAAAACTTAAATTTACCTTATAGATTAGGTCAGTGCTTGTCAAACTTTTTATAACCAACGCTCAATGTTACCACCCTTAAGAGACTTAAATGTTCGTACCACCCGCCTCCATGTATTTCTAAGTTGGGACGTTAAATAATACATGTCACCACAACCAGGGTGATCCACACCACCCGCCAATATTACAGAATTGTTCACTAGTATATGATATCGCCCAGGTTGGCAAGCATTGTTTTAGACTAAGGCATCCTTTAGCAAGTCCTCATCCTCCTGCTTTGTATTTTCTTTATTAGTAAGACATTGCGAAAGTTGTACGTCGTTATTAATCATTAATTCAATTTAAATCATTGGAGAAAAAAAAGGGGGGGGGGGTGCGTTGCTATGACTCCGCCTGTCAGTGCCAGCTTGAGCTGGATGGTATATAACATTTCGGCAGAAAGACATAGAAAGGCGTTTTCGACAAATAAATGAAGTTCACCGCGTGATGATCAAACCCAGGACTTATTATGAGCAAGGCGAATAGCCTTACCCCTACTCCTTCAATTCCGGTTTGTACTGTCATCTTCCCGCTCTCTCCCTCCATACCTCTTGATGTTTACATCCCGTTACCGGGGCAACCTGCATGACCGTGGCCCTCACCTCACGACCAACCTCCCTTGTCGTCAAACTGTTACATGGCGCCTAAAAATAGGGAAAACAAGAAACAAGATGGAAGTCATTGTTTAAGTCGTCTGTCCCTCGCCCATGTTGTTTACCCTCCGTTTGAAAGGTTAACTTAAGACAAACGGCTAGCCGGCTGCCTTGGCGAGTTGTGTCCCTTTGCGGAAATCAGGAAAACACACATGCACCGGAACAGCTGGGGGCGCGCCATTTTCCCGTCTGTCTGGCTTGTCTTGCTGTGATTTTCGTGCTTTGGTGGTTGTTTTCCCACGGATGGTTTATATACTTCTACTTTCTAGTCTCAGTTTCGCTTCGGGTTTTTTTTCCTCTTGGTTTTTCGGACAGATGTTTCCTTTTTTTCCATGACTATGAAGTTACACCAAACTACGTAGCTTTTCGTCTTGATGAATCTTTTCAGCGTTATGATACAACCGTGTCATTATTTTCAATTGTGTTCAACATACATACTTTTCAATAGACTTGCTTAGTGACTCTGACTTTTATGTAAGCGCATTACCTAGTTCTTGGCACCCAACCGTGAAAAATGACACCTGATATCACCGTTAACCTACAAAAGAGCTGATTTATTTTCATTGAAGAAAGCTTGTTACGTCAGTAAGAAGACTTGGCATTATCACAGGCGCGTTGTGGTGTGATTACCGTCCTTGGTACAGATTCCCGCTCAAGTAAGAACTGCTGAAAAGGACAAAAATGTGATGTTCAAGTGCGCACTTCGTCGTCATTAATGAATTCATAAATACACGAGTGGTCCAGTTTGTGGTGAATATCTTTTTTTCCTATGTAGTTTGATATTCCTGACATGCATCTGGACATTTTAATGCTTGTTCTTCTTATCTCTCCCTCCCCACCTTCTCTCTTGCTCCCTCTATCTCTCTCTCTCTCTCTCTCTCTCTCTCTATCTATCTATCTATCTATCTATCTATCTATCTTATTTTTTCTGTCTCTCTGTCTCTCTCTGTCTCTTTCTCTTCTTCCCTCCTTTCTTGCTCTGTATCCACTCTCTTCCTTTCTCACCTTTTCACTCCCGTTCTCTCCACCAATTTTCTTCTCTCACTCTTTCCTCTTTTCCATCGTTACGTTTGTCTCTTCCTATTTCTTTCTTTCATTCTTTCCCTCACCTGAGTCTGCTTTACCTCTGATGTGGTTCTAATTATGTTCCTTTCTGTCTCTCATTGCTTCTCTTTTATCTGACATGTGCACCTGGTTTTTAATTCGGTTAGTTTGTTTTGACTTTATGTATCTACGATTGTTTATTTCTTTACCTGTCTATCTATCACCTCTTTTACTATCTGATTTTGTCTAGCAGCTTTTCTGAATCTTGTCTCTGTCTATGATGTGGTTTTGTTAAACAAAATGTGCCCGGTCTAGCAACATTTAGTCCTGCAATGTTGGGTCTTTGTTTTAAAAATATTGTATGCTAGTAGTGAGTTATTTCCTACGAAGTATAATGACAATACTGATAGTGTTTCCATCAGAGTCTGACGATATGACCAATGGATCTGCAGAAGAGAATAGTTCATAAGCGAAACAAAAGATACAAGACGTAATATATAACGTGTGACTTCTGTTATAGCAAATGAGACCAAATCTGGCAGAGAAGAGATTACCATACTTTGAGCATTTAAAGATTTGTTTGAAAGTGTTCAGCTTTTGGGTTTCTCTTTTGGCTTCAGAATTTCTTATTCGTGAAGTCTCATATAACTTGCTACCCAATGTGACTGCTGCTCTTCAACTGGGTGGAACATGCAGATTAACGAACCTGGGCATTGTTTCTTCCACAGTTCTCTTGGAGTAATACCTCGACCAAAAAGAATAGGGCTAGGCTGCTGCAGTTCTCGCCCTAATTAAGGTAAGCCTCTAACTTGTGCTGTCGTAGCTTTGTGGTTTGTCAAGAAAAGTCTCCCACAGTAGCATGGGAGACCAGGTGGCTCAGTCTGCGTCATACCGGACCTAGATCTGCGAGTTCTCTTCTGCTCTTTCTCCTCAAAGGATTATTGTGTGGCTTGGATTGTTTGAAAAGTTTCACACATACACACACACACACACACACACACACACACACACACACACACACACACACACACACACACACACACAGATATATATATATATATATATATATATATATATATATATATATATATATATATCTCATTAGGTGGACTGTGTTGTGTCGTATGTATCTTCCTTTTTTCTTTCTTTTTGTTGTTGTTTTCTTACCACCAGAGTACCTTCAAATGGTATATCTGTGTTATTTCAGATTATTTAGGAAGCCGACTGCGTTAACCTTCCTGCCTGGACCAACATGGTCAAGAGAGACACAGAATCCCATTAGAAAGAAAGAGTTACTTGATAAAACACTTCCCAACGAAAAAATTGAACTTGTATCTTTTGCGTGCGACGAAGGGCCTAATCACTGCACCACAGACCCTGATGTAAGATGTTAAACGAGAATATATCATAAAGCAACAGCAAATACAGATTCATTCTACATGTCTACCTAGCCTCACGGTAGTTAAAATCGGTATCTGTTTAAACATGCATAGGCTCTTTTGGCGAAGAAGTGAGTTCGAATTGAATCAAGCTTGGGAAGGTATTTTGAAGTTCTTTTGTCGAGCATCCCTATCTTTCTACACACTGGAAGCTGTAATCCATTCAGCCATGCCATGCCAAGACTGGCCCTGACAGGCACGGCCGAAGCAGTCGTCTTCCTAAATCATGTAAAGCGCTCCGATGGAGGTTTTAAAAAACTGCAATACGTTTGTCAGTCAAAATCCGAACAAAATCCTATATGAAAATGTGTTAAATCTCCAACTCTTATCAACAGCAAAGACATTCAATTAAATTAAGTCATTGTGAGATGTTCGACTCAAATAAATCTGTCCACCACTTCAGCACAGCATTACACGCCATTCCTCCGAACTCTACGGGGATTAAGGCAGATAGGTGAAACAATCCCTTTGCTTGTGTGACGTCAGAGTTAGGCTGCACACACGGCAGCAACGTGGATAAAAAGGGCCCACCTACAAACCTTCACCATTGTAAGCGGAAACTTTTGATTCACTTGTAGTAATGCAAACTTACAAAGTGTTTTATACCTTGTTTTTCTTCGGCTTTTGTTATCATCTTTCGTCTTTCCGCCCTGGAAAGAAAAGTGATCCCCGTGGCAACAGAATGTGGATGCAAGCGGTACAGAGATTTGAGTTACCTCCCTTAATGGTTGTTGCCAAGTTGTCTTATCGTCTCTCCTGAACAATTTGTCACTTTGTGGAGAATCTTTTTACGCGCGACTGCCTCAGTGCCTTAGGCTTTAAACTCAGACTTTCCCTACTTTGTGTGCCTGTGCATGAGTGTTTGTATTTATGTACTTATAAGTGAGTGCCTGTCTGCGCGCGTGCGTGCTTGTGTGAATGCGTGCGTGTGTGCGTGGTGCGTGCGAATGCGGGTGTGTGTGTATGTGTGTGTATTTGTTTGTGCGTGCATGTGTTTACGTTCCTTTCTATTAGTACAGACTCAATAAGAAAATATCACGCAATTTAATTAAAAGTTGATCTCATTAACAAAAACAAACAAGTAAACAAAACCAAAAGAAACCCGTACTTGGGTGACATTTGTCTGAATGATTGATATTTTGCCAGATTACCGACGGGTGACTGCCGCTGACACTTCCCTTGTAGATCACACACAGGATTGCTAGCAATCTAGCAATCTTTGTCCGGGTTGTCCCCTGAATGTCCGGTTCGGCTCTCTCTCTCTCTCTCTCTCTCTCTCTCTCTCTC
>NW_004797802.1:522461-523634 GCF_000002075.1 Aplysia californica
GAGAGAGAGAGAGAGAGAGAGAGAGAGAGAGAGAGAGAGAGAGAGAGAGAGCGAGAGAGAGAACGGGAGAGCCAGAGGGACAGGGAGAGCGAGAGAGAGAAAGAGAGAGCCAGAGGGACAGGGAGAGAGAGGAGACAGAGAGCGAAGAAGAATGTTGACGAGTGGGTGTCTTGTCCTGTCCTCGGCCCGGGGGTCGCTGCGTGAGGGAACAGACTCGGGTGGTGGTTCCCACGGCGGTGTCGCCTCAAGACTTGCTACCTGTGTCTTCTTATCTCACCTGCATGGTCACAACAATACAGGGCTCGACGGCGCCGGAGGAAAGACGAGTAATAACATGGCACAAAAGGCAGCTAAATGTTGCTGTCACTTCGTGAAGATACTTCTACCTCAGCCTTTTCACTGCTACTTGACATAGTACTTAAGTACAAAGAACTACTAATAATGACATCACGCCGTGAAGAGATATATAAGCTCACAGATGGACTGGAGTGTGACGGAGTACTTAACGTAAACAATTGTACACATGCACGCTTTTGATGTAGTGGCACTTTGAAGACACGCTTACACAATCAGGTGAACTGTGATCAAATGAAGTGCTTCGAATGAAACAGAATATTGTAAAAGATTGCGTAATGTTTAATGTATCTAATCTTGAAAGATTGACAAAAATGCAATTTTTGTATTTTACGACTCTTCCTTTTCTTGCTTAGCGTATTATACATGTATAATGAGAAAAGAACACAACACCCGTGCGAAGACGAGCCATAACAACAGCTACGCCACAAGCGCAGTTATTCAAAATATCCACAGTGCGTTTTGTTGCTAGGGTGTTACTTTGTTTACACCCTGTCATGGGGGAAAGAAATGTCCCAGAATCTGCATTGTGCTTTTGTCATTTCGGATTCAAAAAAAGAAAAAGAGGGACGTTTATCTCCACCGCTGCTTTTGATACTAAAAAAGAAGAAGAAATATTATTCGCTTCTGTGTTTAGAACGTGTAAAAGTACAAGAGGCAGCTAAGAATACATGTACTAAATGAACTAGAAATGCTTACTGAGTAAAGCAGTTGTATGACAGAATGCTATATTAGATGACTGATGGTGAAGGTAATGGTGATGGTGAGAAGAAGAAGAAGAAGAAGAAGAAGAAGAAGAAGAAGAAGAAGAAGAAGAAG
>NW_004797802.1:524149-525656 GCF_000002075.1 Aplysia californica
CACACACACACACACACGCACACACACACACATTCTTAGACGTGTCCATAACCATAGACAACAGTACGTACATTCACAGTATTTTTTTGACATTTTTTTCTAAGAAAAAGTGTTCCCTTTTTCTGCGGTGGGGAAGACGTCAAACCCTCAAACCAACAGCCAAGTCAGTAATATGTATTTTCGGAATGCTCAAAGTGTGGCAAGCTTTTCTCTGCCAGAATTGGTCTCATCAGCTGCGTACAGCAGAAGCCACAAGTCATCTTTACGTTTAATTCGTCTAATTCTTCTAGTTCGCTTAAAGGCAGCAGGTTGTAGAGAAGACTGAAATTTAGAGAACTTTCACCATTTCTATACATTCTTTCGGTAGTTACATGTATTGAGTAGCAAGTATTCAAGTTGTTTTTTTTAAGTGGTTTATCTGAAGTGCATTTATCATCGTCAGACATTGACAGACAAGCTGTTATTACATATATTATGATTTTCGGAAAAGATGCGTCACGCTATCTTTTCAAGGTGTCTGGGTTTGTTACTCGTCTAATTCTCTTCGAGAAAAATCGTTTCCAGTAGAAACGCCGTCCCACCTCGAAAACGTACACACGCATGCTCAGATGAAGTGTGACTGATCAACATACTTTTTTGTCTGATAGGTAAAAAAAAAAAGTTTTGACACAGATTTAAGTCATACGAAAAGGGTTAAGTTGAGGAAACAAGATGCGAAAGGTTTTTCAAAAAGGCGACTTTTTCTGTCCTCGAGAGGAGATTACCTGCGTTACTATGACATGTTATACAAAATGCTCACATTGTCTCATAAACAACTACATATCATTTAACACATAATACGTACGTCATCCTTTGGCACAACAATTGTCTGAAATGGAAGCAATGTTTTCTTGTATTCGAGAGCGTGTGTCTGTGTGTGTATATGTGTGTGCATTTGTGTGTGTGTGTATTTCTGTATGTGTGTGTATGTGTGTGTGTGTATGTGTGTGCGTGCATGTTTGTTTGTGTGTTTGCTTGCTTTGCTTTTTTTCCCAAGACAATGTCTTACTTTTAACTGGAAATGAGGCAGGCAAAGAAAGCGAGGGGTACATTGCTAAAAGATCAGTAGTAGCTGCTGTATTGCTGTATCTTAGCAACAGAAACGTTCACCCTGCTCTGATTTGCACTGCACCGTCTTACCCCGGGTACGTTAGCACGTTTGTGTCTCCACCTGCCCCGTGTGTTTACCCACATGATACTTTGTACGTTATATTTATAGTTGTTCAGCCACACCTTCGTTTGTCTTAACACGCGGAGGTAGTCAATGAAGTGTACATTCATGAACATAATATTTTATGTATGTAGGTGTATGTGTGCCACTACAGTAACGAGCCTTATGTGTGCAGGTGTCTAACGTTGCGTTATTCGGTACAAAGCAGCGTGTTCCTTTTATCTAAAGAAATGTTTTAAATGTACTTGGGTGGGGGGGAGGGGTGATTTGTTGGGTTGGGTTTTTTTGTTTGTGTGT
>NW_004797802.1:526085-530408 GCF_000002075.1 Aplysia californica
AGACAGACAGACAGACAGACAGACAGACAGACAGACAGACAGACAGACAGACAGATGTAGATAGATGGCAAGGACCAGCGCCAATATTAATCAGTAAAAAGTAAAGACCAGTGAGTTTCCCATCATGTCCGTTGCTATCTTTGCTTTGGCTGTTCCTAATCTGGATAATCCTGGTGCATTGGCTCTATCTCGAGGCTGCTTAACTCACCGAGGACACTCATTCTGGCCATTGCTTGAAGACTGGCTGTTTTGGAGCATAATTTCGTTGTTTATAGAATATTGCTAGAAGACTGGTGGTTTTGAGGTATTGCTTCGTTATTCATACAGATTTTTCATTTCGTTTTTATTTATACGAAACTTAGAAAAGCAGTCATCAGCATGCATTCTATATAATAAGCAAATTCTTGTTTCAGATTTGTGTATGAGGGTTCGAAATACTTTGCAACAATGACTTTAGTCTGCTGCTGATCGGACATATGGTATATTATGTGTCCTCTCTGCCCTTAAAGAGTTAATAACATTCTGTAGCTGAGCTGTAAGTGAAAAGGCCAAAGTGATTGATGTGTCTACAACAGTGGTTATGACGAGTCCTATTCGTTCATATTGAAATTAACGCCGTACTACAGGCAAACCGGCACCAGCATCTGTGGTGTAACGGTTATGCACTTTGCCCGTATATGCAGAAGGCAAAAGTTCGATTCACACGCGAGAAAGTGTAATATATCGTCAAGTGCCCTTTTTTCTGCTTGAATGCTATGTCCCAACCCTGGCTTGGTGGTATTGACAGGCATAGTTGAAGAAGGTCGCTTACTTAAAGGTCGCCATGTCTATGGGAAGGAAAACAATTACAGTTATCTGCAACCCCTTTGACGACGTAACTTATTATGTGTTATTTAAGGGAAGACTGGGTCATTCTGTCTTGAGTAAAAGCATCGTTGCGGTTCAGGGGAAATGTTCTATGTACAAGTTGTACTCTACTAGTTGTATTGTTTGTACACTGTCTGTAAAGATACGTTATGAACCGCAGAGCAAACTATATAATATTTTTCTCTGTCTCTGTTCGTCTGTTTGTTTGTCTGTCTGCCTGACCGTCCGTCCCTCAGTCTGCCTGTCTGTCTATCTTTCTATCCGTCTGCCTCCATGTATGGCTGTCTATCTCTGTGTATGTTTGACTGTTTGTCTTTTTATTCTTCGTTCTGTCTGTCTGCCTATCTGTCTATCCGTCTGTCTGTCTTTCTCTACCCCTCCCCCAACATCTCACTTAGTTTTTCAAACAAGAACAGTATTGAGATTTAGTTTCCTTTGAGGAGGTAAAAGTGACGCTCAAATTTCACAAGAATTTTCCCCAGAAATTCAGATATAGTTTAAAAATCTGTCAAGACACCGTAAAGCAGAAGCTCCCCTCAGCTGACTGTATATCATGTCTTGTCGGTCCCCTGCACAATAGAAATCGTTCATTCATGTAATTGAGTCTTAGAGGCGCTAACAAAAAGACGCGGACCCTGGAGGGTGTGCAGCCGACGTCGCCGATAAAGTAGACTTGACGGGAGAGACCAACTTGCTCCTTTTCCTGGAAAAAGACTGTATTTGCAAAATTGCATTTTTTTACAGCATAAACAAACAAAGCTTTTGATTTGTATTGTCTTGTTTTGTTTCCTTTTTTGGTTTTTGTTTTGTTTGTTTTGTTTGTTCTGTTTTGTTCTTGTTTTGTTTGATTTTTAACTTGAGCATACTTTTTGCTGTGTAAGTTCTCTATCTTGTTTTGTTTTTGGCGGACCGAATGAAGCAATAAAAAGTGGACTATGCTAAGTGACTTTAGAGCGGTACAATTGTTCATTTTTGGACGAGTGATTGGAAACCTTCATTACTTGGAGCCCTTTTCTAGAAAACGTCTCTTTTTACGGCGAAGGAGTTTTAATTTAAGTTATGTTCAATTGGCATTTGGATCAAGACAAAGTTTCTTTTTTTCAAGTCGCAGAGGTTCTATTTTATGGAATTTCAAATTGTCTCTTGGCCCGGCATTATCTTGGCTTGTATAGTAAAACGGAATTGTATTCCTGTTTGAATGCAATATACAATCTTACCTCTTTTGAGGCACTCTAACCATGCCTGATTGAATAGTGATAATGTGTTTTTGTCTTTGTCCTGACGCCAGACTGGCTCTAAATAAAGGGTTCCCATTAGAAGACATTTTAAATTTTTTTCCTGACCTGCCCAACTATGTGTTTGTAGAGCTATGTTAGTGAGCTCAGTTCACGTAGCTCTGTAACAACGTGGCGGACACGTAATTAATAATGTCCTAGTATCGTCGGACCAAAGGCAATGTTACAACATATTTCGAGCCATTATACGCAAATCGGAAGCACAAATGTGCATATTTTATATTAATCATGTTGTTCTTCTTCTCTTTAAGCTTCAGATAAGGTAAACAGAATTGAAAAATCTGCGTTGATAATGAAGTGATACTTCTTTTTCAAGGTGCCTTAAAACTGAGCATCTTCATGGAGCTACGGTTGAACATCAAGTTAAAATGACGTATTCACGATCTCGTGTAACTACTGTAATTTTACTTGACATCGAGTATACAGTCTTTTTCCATATCCCGGTAGTTTGGAGCCACAATTTGGTCCCTTTTTATGGCAGGCAACCTGTATGGTGATACAGCGGCCGGGCGTGACCTGGCAATTGAGGTTTGCCATAATTCTGCTGCGGGTGGTTTAGTCGGGACTGTAAAAGCACAAGAGCTTATTCAGCAATGGGGCGCTGTTATTGTCACTGTTGTTGTTGTTGCTGCTGTTGTTGTTGTTGTTTTTGTTGTTATAATTGTTGTTTTTGTTGCTGTTGTTATTGTCACTTTCATTGTTGTTATTGTTGTTGTTGTTCTTCTTCTTCTTCTTCTTTTTCTTGTTGATGTTGTTGTTGCTGCTGCTGCTGCTGCTACTGGGACTGCTATTATTTTCCTAGATTTTTTGTTTTTGCTATTGTAATTGTTGTTATTATTGTTACTTTCGTTATTGTTGTTACTACTGCTGTTGTTATTCTTACGTTTTTGGTGAGTGCTACATAATGAAACGTGATGGAAGAAGATGTCTTTCACCATTGTTGTTGTTGTTGCTGTTGTTTCTGCTGCTTGTACTGCTCCTGCAGTTGTTGTTGTTGTTGTTGTTGTTGTTGTTGTTGTTGCTGTTGTTGTTGTTGTTGTTGTTGTTGTTGTTGTTGTTGTTATGGATGCTGTTGTTGTTACCTTTATTGCTAGACTGTAGTGTTACTTGAATTATAGATGATGAAGCGTGTGGGAAGATATTTTTTCAGGTTATTTCCTCCATTATTGCTATCCGATGTCTTCAGGAGCCTTACCTAAATTCTGCTGAGTGGTGCTTATTATATTTACGCGTGAGTGAGTCCTCGCCTGTCTGCCTGTAAATCAAAGATTTAGAATACGATTACTGCGTTAAAAAAATACTATTAAGTTAGATAATCTATGGCAACGACAAGGATGTTCATTCTCAAATACAAACAATTTCAATATTGTCCCTTTACAAAATACAATTCGAACGTACAACCCAATGAAACGTTGTTTTCCGATGCACCCTTCGGTGTCGCATACATCTGGAAAAAGTATAAAGAGAAGACCACACCCAATTGCCCATCCACCCCCCACCCCCCTTTCTCCATTTTTCGTGCTTAATACTGTGGGTACGAGGCGTGCATTCCCACAATAATTTATGACAAGGGTATTTGTAGCCAGTGAAGTAATGGGAGTCTTTTGATAGAGATAGCAAGATAACGGGATACGGAAGGGTATTGAAAGGACAGAAAGGGAGAGGAGAGAGAGAGAGGGGGGGATAGAGAGGGAGAGAGAAAGAGAAAGGGAGAGAGAGAGAGAGAGAGAGAGAGAGAGAGAGAGAGAGAGAGAGAGAGAGAAAGAGAGAGAGAGGGGGGGGAGGGAGGGAGGGAGAGAGAGGTTCGCTGTTGAAGTTGTCTTTTCCACTTTTCCCCCCTTGTTTTTCTATCTTGACAAACTTGGTTCCGCACTAGTGCCATCGCGACGAAGCTTAATATTTCAGGCACAGTTGTCAAAATGCCATCCGCTGTGACGTTTAGTGTTTGTTGTTCTACCTGGATAAGAGGTTTTTACTTATGAAAGTCGGACAGGCTAGGAAAGTTGAGGAAAAAGGAGGGCAGATGAGGATTAAGGGGGAATCTCAACGTTGTACCGAGAGAAAGCCAGACATGTTTTTTCCCACACTCAAGAATGGGGCAGATTAAGGTGAGAAATACGGTGGAGTGATTCGGAGAGAGAGAGAGAGAGAGAGAGAGAGA
>NW_004797802.1:530534-535405 GCF_000002075.1 Aplysia californica
AGACAGACAGACAGACAGACAGACAGACAGACAGACAGACAGACAGACAGACAGAAGGAGAGAGAGCCAAAAAGCGCCATAGTGGAGTGGGTTTGGGTAATGAAAAATATTAGGATGTCGATGACTAATTTTCGGTCTCATGTAAAACCAGACAGTTGGTAAATCTAAATATACATATATTGCAATGTACGTCATCTCTACCATAACTATGTTTATTATTGTCATCATTGTCGACCCCATCGTTTTTTATACTAACATTTTATAGCAAACATGGCAAAATAATGAAAGCGTGAGTCAAGTTATAACATCAACAGTAAAGTGCTCACCCCAATCCCACAAAAGCTTCAACTAATAAAGATAAAGCAATCATATCGATCATAAATGGAATTAAAGCCTTGACACAACAACACAAAAGACTTTCTTTTTAAAGCAGTTTTAAAGACTCTTATTTAGGGCAGTGTTAAAGTTTCCGCAAAGTACAAGAAAAAGGAGGCAGCGAAGAGCTCAACATAGCCCTGGTCTTAAATGTCTCGTAATCAGACAAGGAAGCCGGGCCTTAAGGTCGAGGGTGAACTCACCTCTAACAGTTGTCAGATGACTTTGATAGTCCGGCGCTCTCTACTTCCTGTGGGTCTTCACGGAGGGCCGAGGGCTCCAGGTAGGACCAGGTGCTCACAGGTTACTCGCCACTAATTTCGTTACTTAGTTTTTGGGATGAGGCATTAACTCTGAGGGTGTCACGCTGAGCTATGTTGCGGATGGGTGTCCCTGGTTCCAACCCTTAATTATGAGGTGTTCTTGAACTTTGGTTGATTTGGGAGTTTTCAGGGTTCCCCACCCATTTGGTTCAGTTTTGTCGGACATGGATGTTAGTTCAACAACAACAACAACAACAACAACAACAACAACAACAACAACAACAACAACAACAACAACAACAACAACAACAACAACAAAAGACAACGTACAGGGATGATAAACACAATCGAACAATAACAATGCTTTTCTTGTCTGTCATGTCGTCCTGTATGTAGTAGAGCCACGCCATCATTTCTGGGTAGTGAAGACGCTTCTG
The DNA here is from genome assembly GCF_000002075.1 of Aplysia californica. Taxonomy (NCBI): domain Eukaryota; kingdom Metazoa; phylum Mollusca; class Gastropoda; order Aplysiida; family Aplysiidae; genus Aplysia; species Aplysia californica. Next base: position 531,610 of record NW_004797802.1, read on the forward strand.
TTACGTGCTACAAGTATGGAACTAGAGTCGCACACTGCGAAGTTATTTCAGTGGGAACCACAATCGATTTTTGGGGGTCTCGATAAACCCGAACAGGTGGTTTGGGAGGGGGGGGTGAGATCAGCTGTCTGTATTATTTACACATTATTATTTTTTTTTAATCAGCCTAATCAGGCTTCAGGAAATCGTTCAAAAATCAAGTCTCTTTCGCATGTGTGCAGTCTGTGATTAGGAACAAACTGTGAAAATTGTTGCGGCAAGGTTCCCAACGATCACACACCCGTAAAGTTTTCCTACACAAAAATTGTGGCTTTCCATAACACACATTTTTTTTGGGGGGGGGGGGAGGAGGGAAGGGGATAATTGAGTTGTATGATCCCTGTGGTACTTTACCAACACTACGGGAGAACAGGGGAGACAGCCTGAGATAGCCCCAGACGGCCAACCCTGATTACAGAAACATGGATGGTCGGGTACTTTACAGGAACATGAATGTTTGGGTACTTTAACACGGTCATTATGCTGGGATATTGTGTATTATTGTACGGGGAACTTTGACCTTTTCACGAGGCATCGACTTTCTAGGTCTTTGATTCTGAAATAGAGACTGAACTTGAGAACCTGGGGCTGTTAGTGTTACCCAGAGATATATTAAAGGAGATGTTGCACCTCTGAATTGTTTGACATCTGTGATGCAATTGAGGGCTAGTTTTCACCTTTTTCACTTCTGGTATTGGCGGACAAGTTCAAAATCTTGAATATCTTGTAAAGTCATGGGATCATGCGATGAAACAATATTTAATTCCATAGTTAGTATAAGGAACGACGAATCCTTTAATATACGATCTTTTGTCTGTAAGATGACGACGAAGAAGAAGGAAGAAGAATACTTGCGAGCCAATGTTTGTTTGTTTGCTTGTTGTTGTTGTCGTTGTTGTTGTTGTTGTTGTTGATGCTGTTGTTTTGTGGTTGTTGTTTTTAAAATGCTGTTTATATTTCTGATTTTTTTCAATTATTTCATTTTCTTTCATCTATTTTTATTTTTAAATTTCATTTTATTTATTTGGGGGAAGGGGGGGTCCCTCTCTTCGTTGTAGCAGTGTCATTTTGAAAAAATTAAGTCATGGAAGTACTGTGAAACTGGGTCAGGTATTCTAAACTGAGCAAAAATTGGAAAAAAGAAAACCAGTCTATGCCCGAAAACATAATGTAGCCGGTTTGTCCCGTGTGAAAGCTATGTAAGTGAAAGAATGCCTGGCTGCTTTTATTATTTTGGTTGTTGCTGGAGTCAAATGCCACGCCACATTGAACTGGCGTCTGTCGTGAAGTTGAAGATCCAGGTTCGATTCCTGTGTGAGGAGAATTTTTATCGAGTGTCTCGGTCTTTCTACTGGGACGTTGTCCCTCATTCATGATCTAAACTGTGTCGATGGGGGTTACAAAACAACGACATTGATTCATTTATTTTGTTCTCGAAATGTAAGCCAATCTGAAACTACAGCACTTAGTCCCTCTTCTAGAAACAAGAAATATTTAGAAAAGTTCAAAGACCTGAACATGGAACTTTTGCGTGGTTGATCAAATTAGAGTTGTACTGCATGACTTGGGTCTTTGCATGTAGAATAAACTCGTCGAGGCGGAAAGAAGAAGAGGAGCTGGTGGCATGCTCAGATCACCAGCTTGGGCTATGAGTGTATGTAGCCTCAGTGTTGATTGCAATCCTTAGTAGTTTAACATATGTAGCACAAATGTCTGATTTATTATTGCGAATGTTGGACCTCAGCTGATTTCTTTAAACCGAGCTACAGTTCGTGCTGAAAATAATGGCAATCTTTGGTAACTACGAATGTGTACTGTACGCAGCATTTCTTTAAACTAAATGGATGTTACAAAAGAACACATACACAGAAATATGTGTAAGTTATACATTAGTTTTGTGTTCTGTGTATTGGAATATGTTTAGTTATTGGGAATGTAGGAAGTCCTTCGCTGCCGAAGATGACTATGAAATCTTGCAGCTCATCTATCGACCCGCATGTGGCTGTGCAATCCGATCTTGGTACAATGTCTGTTGCAGTGGGGACACTGGAATGTCGTGGTTGGGGTGGTTGGACCACGTCTCTTCTCTCTTCAGATAGTTAGCCTCTCCCTGTAGTTGATATCGCTGTTTCTTCTGGCAAGATGGGCGGTCCTGCGCCAGGCGTTCCTTTCGGTGGCGTTTGTACGTGTTCTTTAGGGGTAACCTGTGCAAATTGTAGGTTTGCCTTTATCGTGTCTTTAAAACGCTTTTTTCCCCCCCCGAGATTTCTTCTGCCACTTGCGAGTTCGCCGTACAGCAGTTGTTTGGGCATTCAGTGGTCTTCCATGCAGATGACATGGCCGACCCATCTCAGTTGGACTTTGACAAGCCTGCTTTCTATGCTTTGTGAGCTTGATCGGTTGAGGACCTCAATATTGGTAATGTGGTCTTGCCACCGAATGCCGAGTATGCTGCGGAGAGCCCTTTGGTGGAACTGCTCTAATTTGTTGATGTGCTTCCTGTAGAGTGTCCAGGTCTCCGAACCGTAGAGGAGGGAGGAGAACACAACGGCTTTGTACTCTTTGATTTTTGTTGACAGCCGGACGTTGTGCTGTTTTAATACCTTGTTTTTCATTGTACCGAGAGCTTGGCTGGCTTTGCTGATTCGTGAATCAATATCCTGATCGACAGAGCCGTCTGCAGAGATGATACGTCCTTATGGGGATTATTATTGTTACGTAAACAGGTAACCAGCATGAACTTTTAGTCTTTTATTGCAATGATACTACATTTTGCTACATAGATAGTACTCAGAAATCCGTATGTGTGTGTGGGGGGGGGGGGAGGGGTGTCTATTTCTTACTGTTATAGTTACTCATTTGTGTGTGCATGTGTTACACTGAGGGTTTATAGGGCTACACAATAATGTCCTTGTCCGGCCTTTTCACTCCAGATTACCCTTTCAGTCTCCAGCGGACACGCAGCATTGCAATCTGTTAGACGCTCGCCGTGATTATTACCCGTCATGCATTCTGTCTCTACTTATCGACAAGCTCCTATATGCAGATGGGCAAACTGGGAGGAATGGGGTAAAGTAAAGCACTTTTCCTGAGGATGTCGCAATGTTATATCCAACAAAATCGAGAAGGAACTCACAACTTCAGAAAGATATTATCATCATCGCCATTATTGTCATCTGGGAAAACCCCACGCCCCACGCCTTGCTGCTTGACAAGGAATCCACTGAATGAGATGTTAGGGTTTGAAACACATCACCAGGGAAAGCAAATCATGGGAGTACTTCTCTACCCACACCGAAACGACTCAAGTGCTGCTTGCTGTTCCGCCCTTCTTACGCGCTCGTCAATTTTGGGCCCGCTTCAAACGAATGCGTGATTCATGCGGCCACGTCCTCGAGCCCAATGTGAATAGGGTTATTATACCCATTTCTTTACCATTCAGGTTGCGCTAATCCTTCGCCTGGCCCCAGACCGACGGTAAAAAGAGCCGTTACTGTAAAATGGCGAGGGAACATAAACTAGCGTTGTTAACCTTAAGACCTTGGTATTCACACTGGCCCTGTGAGCTCTCTTTCTACAAATTTGGCCTCGGTCTCAAGACATGAACTTGTCTAAGAGCCCTGTCTTTTCTCTCAGCGACGGTTTACGAGTTCATAATCGTATTGCAGGTCGCAGCGCACTGGAGCGCATCAAGCAGGTTGCTTCTTATTCGTCCTTATTGACGAATAAGACTTTACCTTCTGCTCCGCCCCCCCCC
>NW_004797802.1:535603-537126 GCF_000002075.1 Aplysia californica
GGGGGACACAATAGGTCGTGTGGAAAGACTTCACGATCTTTTGTTATAGCCAAGAAAATGGCTATGAAGAAAATGGGTTGTTTTTAATATGTAAACGTTTAAGTCTCACCTCAAAGACAAACTTGGTATAATATTATTTCTCACTGAACGCTACTTTTTATCTCTGGTCGCGTTTTCTTTGCACTGATGATCATTTTTCGTTTCTCTCCTAGTGGCGAATAAACACGACCCTTCCCGTATTGACATCTGTGAGAAATCGGTGCGGCCTTTTCTTGGCGCTCTTTTGAGGTTTCCGAACAATACATAAGCGTTGCGCTAAGATATGAACCCTACTGTTAACCTTTTTGGCGTAAACCTGTTCTCTCGTACCCCCCAGACGGTATAAACGACTATCATAAGGCCCCTTTTCACGCGAGGCCAACTTATATAATATTTATTTCTTCACCTGAGTCGTGATTTTATAGCTGAGACACACTACATAGTCTTAATAAAGGGGAGGTAGTATAAGAATTTAAGAAAAAGTACATCACGTGTAAAAAAGAAGTCAGTCTTGCTCTTGTAAAGGGATTTATGGTTCGGACAGATAAGATATTATTTACTTAAAGCGAGAACTTGATCGTGGGAACGACTTACCCATCGCCTGTTGCTGTCTCATTCTGTTTACCTAAGGACAGCACAAGATTTTACTCGCTGTCTGTTCAAGTGTTCGCTAGGATAAGTCCCCGATTATAATTATCCCGTTGATAGAAATCTCTGTGTAGGATAAAGTTATAGGAGATCATTTGGATATCTCTCCAAGCCTCGTTACAATATTCATGCCTTTAACTCAGTTGGTATCATGTCAGACTACAGCACGGACAACACTATTTCGAATCCCCTATGGGGTATTCGCGAGCTTGGGTGGTTTAGGGAGTTATCAAGGCTCTTTATCTACTTGCCACGGTTCTATTGGAGGTGGGCGATCAATTTTGGAGGTCTCGCCTCTTAAATAGCATTACACTGTTGAAAGGACCTTTAAATTCACACCATATCAGATATAGCTCGTAGCAATACCGTAATGTGCAACGAGAGTAGTATCATAGGTATGAGCATTTTATATTTGTTTAACAGTGTGGCCTTTTGTCTTTAATAGGACTTAACAAGCAGGTGGAGAAACTTGAAAAATCCCTAGAAAACTCGTCGAGAAATGCTATAGATGCTAACAGGATAATTTCCAAATACAGCCTGTTTTTTAACCATAGCCATACCCACCACAGTCCAGCATGATACCAACTGAGCTCTTAGTACACCCCCCAGCTTTGAGTCACATGCGCCTTGGTCTTATCCAATTACCAATAGTTAATTTTGGATTGATAATTTTGATACAATTTCTAGAACCTGTTCCGGGTTGATTGCTACGATTTCTCTTGGTCTTACTTGACTTTGCTCTTGTTTGCTTTCATTCTTCTTATTAAAGCAACGACGATGACGACAACAACCGCAACGACGACGACGACGACGACGACGACGACGACGACGACGAC
>NW_004797802.1:537226-540903 GCF_000002075.1 Aplysia californica
TTCAAGTGTTCGCTAGGATAAGTCCCCGATTATAATTATCCCGTTGATAGAAATCTCTGTGTAGAGGATAAAGTTATAGGAGATCATTTGGATATCTCTCCAAGCCTCGTTACAATATTCATGCCTTTAACCCAGTTGGTATCATGTCAGACTACAGCACGGACAACACTATTTCGAAGGCTGAGCTCTTCATTTACAAAGCTCTTATACCATCTTAAGCTCCAATGATGGTCCGACCGCAGTCTCAGCGACATGTGATATTTTGTTCCCGCTTATAGGAGTACCCAGAATACACATCTTCCAGGTGCTGTCTCCTTCAATCTCTCTTGCTTCATTAGCAGCTTGGTCTGCTGCCTTATTTCCTTTTATTCCAAAATGGTTTGGAATCCAATGGATTTTTAATGTGGCTGTGGCTTCACTGAACTTGCAGCGCAAATCATGTATGTCCGAGCTGTTGCCTAGCAGTCCCTTGCAAAGGGACTGACTGTCAGTCAAGATCAGCACATTGGTTCTATTGTGGCAATTGTCAGCAATCCATTGTGCAACAGATATCATTGCCTGGCATTCCTCGTCATAAGATGATGTAAGGAATGCACCTTTAGTTTTAATCCATTTCTGTTCGTGGTGTTTCATCATTCATTATCACCACTGCTGCTGCTCCACCTTCGCGGTATCCTGCGACAGCCGATCCATCGGTGAAAATTGTCACATCCGCACCAACCTCTTTGATCACATCCTTTGCAGCTTCACGTGCCTGTACAGGATCATCACCTTCGCCTTTTACTCCTCTCAATTCTGTCCGAATTTCCATTTCGCCATGGATCTTCCATGGACAAGCTCTCACCTGATTGATCGGCATTCGATTATCTGCTTCAGGGGGGAGGCGGTCTGCTAGATCGGTGCCCATCCGAAACCAACTTGTCCTGCTGTTTTTAAGCTTGACTGCTTGAATAAGGGCTTTCTTTCTAGGATGTTTGTCTGGTAATCTCTTAGCCATCTCTACAGACTTGAGGCATGTTCTTTTTGTAGTGGTGTAGTGCCCAGTTCTGGTCTCATAGAGCAGCGCTTCTGTTGGTGTTGTTTTCAGCTGACCTGATACAAGGCGGAGGGCTTTGTTTTGTACATGTATTCTGTCCAGGGCCTTTGCACTAGTCTCACTAAGCCAAGGCTGCCACGCTGGGACAGCATAATCCATCTTGCTTTTCACAAACATCTGATATACTTTCTTGAGCGACTCCTTACCCCTGCCCCATTTTGAATTGCTGACAGCACCGATAACCTTCATTTTTGAGGTTGCACTTTTGGACACTTCCTCAATGTGCTTGTTGAAGGTTAGCTGTCTATCCAGGTAGATGTCCAGCAGGCGTAGAGTGGGAGTGAATGGTATCTTTTTCCCTTCTATCTCAATTATTGGTTACCACGTTGCCTCCTTCACCCATGTTGAGAAGAAGCACACCTTACTCTTGGTTGCATTCAAGGTAAGCGTCCATTCATTGCTCCTTTTCACAACCATGTCCACAATCAACTGTGTCGCTTCAATTGACTTTTCTCTCTTTGCGTGACTGACCAATATTGCGCACTCATTAGCGAACATGATGATGATGATGATGATGATGATGATGATGATGATGATGATGATGATGATGACAAAAACCCTGTAGTTTTGAATCGTCAAACCGGAGCCGCCCCAAGTCTGTAAGAACCCACTCTATGTTTTAAATAAATTCACCATATCTCTAACGAAACTTGAGGATAGACTGGTGGCGCCAGCTTTATTCCTTCTTTTATGTCTTAGTTGAATAAAATCATCAAATATATCAGTCGTATCACGTGACCTGACGTTTGCCAAGATAATATACTTCCCTTTTTCACGACGTTCTTATGTGTTCTTATATGTTGTTATACAGAAGAGGTGCATATACATAAAGTGAGTGCTTATCAACCTTTTTTTTTATAACCAACGCCAACTTCTGCCACCTTTGCGGCTTTATGAAGCTTACATTTTCTTACCGTCTACCTAACATGCATTTCCAAGAGGGGCATTAGACAATACCTGTCACTACTCGGGGGATCTTCACCGCCCACCAAAATTGCCAAATCCCTGACTAGTGGGTGATATCGACTTAGTTGGCAAGTACTTATGTAGATATTATATTTAACCCACGTAGTGCAATTGTAGACATTAAAGGGATAGACGGAAGTACCAGGTAGATGTGAAGCAGGAGATTTGGTTTACCAAAGGCCATATCAATAAATGAGATAGCACACGTATGGACAACGTAATTTCACACCTCAGTGTACAGTAAAGTGCTGCAGGCTGGCGTCTGTGGTATAATATATTGGTTAGGCTCTCTGCTGTAGCGTTAAATTTTAGTTGGACTTTTAGGGTGCTTGCAACACACTAAGGTCAAATAACTGCCGAAGATTAGAAACGTTTCAAGAGAGCAGCAAACACAAAAAAGAAGGAGAAGCGATAAGGACGTCAAATGTTTGATAGAGAAGAAAAAGCAAACCGCGCCAGAGCATCCGCCAACCACCCACCGCCGTGAAGATTAAAAGTTTTCTTTACAAAACCAATGAAAAATCAAAATGATTGTTTAACGCACAAAAGTTGTTGTTAGTGGTAGATGTGGTGAACTGTAGTTTACGGTACGTCCGCACGATATCTGGTAACTTTTCCAACGTTCCGAATAGAACAGTGGTTATTTGTCTGTATTACATATTATTATGTTTTACATTCCCACGCACATGTTTTGGTTAATTTTGGAGGCGGGTTGCTTCGACTTTCCTTTCAAGACCAATAATGTCTTTGTCTGAATAGGTTGCAGCATTCCACTTATTTTGTAACTTCCTCGCGCAAGAATTGAGTTTTTAGTCTGCTTCAAGTAACGGCGAAGAGCATTTATTTTACAAGGCATAATATGCTGGTGGAAAATCGTCGTTGCATATAAGGAAATAATTGACACTGGAAAGAAGTAGAGCAGTCAACATCCACGTGCAGTGCGGAAAACACGTCGATGTTCCACATAACAAGCCGACAAAAAATGGACGCCCAAGCACGTTTAGCAGTGAGATGTGCAAACAGAAAGCATTCCACAGCCGCCTTCTGTAATCCAGTTCCCATTGGGTGTGTTGATCTTACTTTATTACCCATTTGAAACCTTGTTATGACTTGGTTCAGCTTAAGTGATTAAACGTGCTTAAATCGCTTCTGAATTCGTGCAGTTGGACTTAAAAATTATGTGGGACAGGTGAGAAGGGTAGGGGTGTGAACCGTATTGAGCGGTTAGCGGATTCTAGAGAAGCACATGTATTATGTTGAAAGATTTTATGGCCCGAGACAGAGCGGGAAATGAAGCGGGAACCGAAACTGCACAAGGCCACCTCTTTGTGTGTTAACGTTTTTTGTGGGTTTTAGTGGACTTTATTTATTTTCTTCTGAGGATGGGGGTATTATGGTTTCATTGGCATTAATTGTCTTTTACGTTTATTCTTCGCTCGGTGTTCTTTCAAATCTAGTCGGAATGATGGAGGTACGGGGACATGTGCGGAATGCATTCAACGTTAATGGATCAAGAAAAGATTTAAGAATACCAGTTACTGACATTACTAGAATCTAGACTGGTGATGAAGAGTCGTGTCGATGGTTGGGGTGTGTGTGTGAGAGAGAGGGAGGG
>NW_004797802.1:541152-542683 GCF_000002075.1 Aplysia californica
GGGGGGGTGTAGAGATAAGGAGTGAGAGAGAGGAGAGAGAAAGAGAAAGAGGGGGGAGGGACAGAGAGAGAAAAAAAAGATAGAGAAAGAGACAGAGAGAGAGATAGAGAGAGAGAGAGGGGGGGGAGAGAAAGAGAGAGAGAGAGAGAGAGAGAGAGTGTGTGTGTGTGTCTGTGTGTGGTTGTATGTGTGGGTATGTTTGTGTGTGCGTATGTGTGCGTGCAGTTTGGCTCCCTGAGCGCACTGTATAACCTTATTCCAAAGTGTCATTCAACTATAAAAGCATTCCTGGACAAGCTACGGGGGGTATATGAGTTCGTTCCAACCTTTTTGTAAAAATAGCGACAGTTCTCTCACCAAGAATCAAAGAAACGTTGACGTGCGCAGTCCTAAACATTAAGTCTAAATCTAGACCACGGGACTCAAACTTATATTACTCATGGGCCGTTGGAGGTAGAGTTTGGGTAAGCCTGGGTCCCATCAAATATTCCACACTCAAAAAACGTTTCAAGTATTTTCTAGAAAAACTTCTCAATCTTTATCAATTATAGTTAAGGATACGAACTTTCCTTTGAACATAGGCTGCCCTTTCCTACTCCTTGCTATCAGAGAGCTGGCAATGCTTCTTCTTACACAGCGCGTTCATATTTTGGTTGGGGGAATGCTGCACTACATTTAAGTTGTCAAGTAGGGGCCACCAAATAATATCGCTTTTTAGGCCTTAATTGGCAGTCAAATAATAATATTGTTTTTCGGGCTTTAGTGGGCCGCCAAATAAAAGTAATGTATTTCAGGCCTTAATTGGTCCCCAAATGATAATATCGGTGTTTTTTTTTTCGGGCCTTAATTAGCCCACGGCCGCGAGTTTGATACTCCTGATCTACATTAATGCTGAAAAGGGGGGATTATTTGAAGATTCCAAAGATGAACTTGTATCACGACTGTGAACCGAGTCATGCTGTCGAGAAAGTGCCTTTTTCCTTTCTTTGAGCCTTGTTCGGAAACTCACTGCCGACGTCTGTAATGTAACAGTTAGACTCTTCGCTGCCGCATGCAGGAGACTCGAGTTCGATTCCCGAGTGGAAAGAAATTTGGACGAGTATCTCAGTATTTCCACCAGGATGCTGTATCCCTCTCAACCCTGGTTGGCCATGACAGGCCGGGTCGGAAGCCTGCCTCTTAAACGATCTAAATTGGGTCGGTGGGGCGTAAAAACACGGAGCGTATAATATTTACTTGATCGAAAGTAAACGGATATTGAATCCGACTATTACCCACTTATGATCATAGATATTATGTTGGGAGCTGCTCTGGTGTGGTTTGCTCCTTTTTCCCAATCACACATCTGTCGTACTTATCTTTCCTCCATGTTTTCTTTGTGTATTACTCTTTAGTAACACTATATCCTTAATCGTCAGAACTTCCACGATGTATTTGGAAAGATAGATAGATAGATAGATAGATAGATAGATAGATAGATAGATAGATAGATAGATAGATAGATAGATAGATAGATAGATAGATAGATAGA
>NW_004797802.1:544766-546421 GCF_000002075.1 Aplysia californica
TGTTGGCTGCCATTAGTTGTTAGTATCATACGGGTGTATCATACTGGGCTATGATACTTAAAGATGTGGTTCAAATTCACAAAGAAATGTTTCTGACCTGGATTGATTTGGGATTTTCACGGCTCAAGAGCCACTTGGCTCGGTTCTATCGGAGATGAAGGTCCTGCCTCTTCATTAACCCTAATTAGTTTATAGAGACGTTAAAACTATCCAATTACTTACAGTGTTTTCATATCGGCGTATATGTCTGTGTAAGCTTGTACTTGTTCTCACTTGACAGTTACATAATATACAAAACGAAGGGCAGGCGTATGTGAAGTCGTGTTTAGCTCGATTTCCGAGTGGGGACAATTTTTATTGAGTATCTCCGTCATTCTACAGTAATATTGTATCCCTCTCAGCCCATGCTGGCCGTGACAAGCAGAGTTGAAACTTGCCTACTAGGCGATCAAGATTTTGTCGATGGGGACGTAAAAAACCCTACATCTAACGCCTCTCCCTCAGAAATGTTTTTAAAAAATCACTAACACTTGTTGTCTACCCATTTGCCGCACCCTGACCTAGACACATTTAATCAACAAAACATATGGAGATGGGAATATCTCCCAGACGGTTGCATCATCAATCCATCCTTCTACTCATAAATATATTCATCGATCCAACCCTTCATCTGCGCTTCCATTCATCCTCGAATACGTCCATGCATTTTTTTTCAGTACGAAAAACTGTGTCAGGACTTTGTGATTAAGTAAGCTTTTTCTTGTATGAACGTTAATAATGTCTTCAAGGCAGACTTGCTGCTCAGACTAGATCTACGTTTAACACGTGCACATGTGCAAGCCGGCATGTTTTGAGGTGCAAATGTGTGCGTGAGTGTTTGTGTGTTTGTGTGTGTATGTGTGCACGTGCATGTGTGTGTATGTGTGTGTGTGTGTGTGTGTGTGTGTGTGTGTTAACGTACATACGTACAAAATGTACGTGCGTGCATGTCTCTGTATGTGTGTGCGGGCAGGGCGGGGTGGGTGGGAGGGGGGACCGATGTTGAGTGGGGGTAAAGGGGTATGTTGCTGTGCTACTGAAATATAAATTCGCATCTCTTCTCATAATCTGTATCAGGCTAAAACGCTTTTTTAGCGAACTAAATAGTGAAACTGAGTAGCCTCAAGACGCAAGATACTCAACTAATTAAAAGAATAAGGTAGTAAAGCATGTTGAGTACATCAAAAGAAAATATCACAGTCCGCCATCGTTGCATTCGCGACTCTGACACACTGCGTTTGACCACTTGCACTTGCAGCTCACTCAGTCGCCTCCTAAACGTTAGCCGCATCACGTGACCCAATTCTTCAAGTTTCCCGCCTAGTTATAGAGAACAGGTCATCCAGCATCACGCCACAATCGGACGACACAAATTATGCTGAATCCCAGACAACATGGTCTGATCTCTAGTGACGTCACAGTGGAACCATCCAGCACTCCTCGCCTCTCACTCTCAATCATTTTTCTTCAAGACTGTCGCCCTCTCTCCATCTCTTTCTCTCCCTCACTCTCTCTGGCTCTCTGTCTCTTTGTATCTGTCTCTGTCTCTGTCTCTATCTCTGTCTGTCTGTCTGTCTGTCTGTCTGTCTGTCTGTCTGTCTGTCTGTCCGTCTCTC
>NW_004797802.1:550972-552621 GCF_000002075.1 Aplysia californica
CCCCCCCCAGAAAAAAGGGCAAGGCCTACACAGACAAATGCAGAACCTTTGAACCTCCCAGGTTTGTTTGCTGTATACTGACCTAATTGTAAAGGACAAGAAGTATAATTTTACGAATAAAGGTGAGGCACAGCACGAACAAACTGTAAATGAAAAAATAACCCAACATCATTAGCGAGGCCTAGGGAAAAAATACATAAGTATCGAGTATCTGCATTTTGCATAATCGAGTTGAGGAAGATCCCCTCTCAAGATTGTGGCGACTTTGATTGGCTAAAATAATTTCATACACAATCACGCCACACCCCATTAGCCTAGGCTAGAACTACACACCCAAGGGGGCCTAAGCAATTTATTTTTTCGCGTTTCACAGAAGTGTTTTCTTGATTGCATCACATTTATCATGGAGTAAGTGGTCTATGCAGAATCCTTAGCTGTTACAGAATGTTCGTTGGTGTTGCAAAACGCTAAATTCTGTTATGTGTTCCCGTGCACGTGGAAATTAGCTGAAATCGAAAGTGGTCCTCCTTGCAGCCTGCTTTGGAATGGCCTGACCGACAAGTAAGTGCTCGATAGCCTAGGCCCTATTCTATTTTTGTAAGTTATTCGCCCGTACAGTTGCTTTCGTACTGTGATAAAACTTGGCACTTGTCTTTTTACACTATTCTGCTGATAAGTGAATATGTCTAAAATATTCCAATCGAATCGCTAGGGTGCCGTAAAGCGATGCATTTGCCCATATTTTGGTTAAACTTAAATCTGGGTCACTGCTGCGATGCCTTCACGAGCCCAGATCTACGACTCTTGCTGTAGCCTAGGGTAGGCCTAGATCTACCTACGAGATCTAGATCTAATCTAGATCTAGAATCTAGATCTAGATCTAGTCTACTGTAGGACTGTAGGCCTATGCAACAGTTTCAGTTTTAATGGCATGGTGTCTAATGTTATTCTGAAAAGAAGCCCGTTATAAGCGACGATTTGTGAAAAAACAACAACCCAAAGACAACAAACTACCCTGCCGTTTACCCTCTTTTAAGATCTTACAGATTCAGTTGCACAGCTCATTAATTTTTTCGACTTTGCTTATTATTCAGCTGGAACACATCAAAGAGTCTAGATCTAGATTCTAAATCTAGATCTAGATATCTAGATCTATTATTTTTTTGATTGAGAAGATCAAAGTGTATAGATCTAGGCCTATCGCTACTTGCTTCAACGTGTGGCGCGCAGTTCGTGCACAGATCAATTCAATATCTAATCTTCACTCAAAGTACCACCTCTTCCTTCCCGCCCAACTTGTATCTTTCTAAGCACACAATTTTTAATAGACCCTAAGGCCTACTGTTTGTTGTACATTAGACGTACATGCCCAGCCAGACTATAATTGATGTTCTAAGTAATTGTTAAAAGCATTCTAGATCTAATATCTAGATCTAGATCTAGATATCTAGATCTAGAATCTAGATCTAGAATCTAGATCTAGATCTAGATGTCTAGATATCTAAATAAAAATTAACTTATTTCAATTATATTTCTTTGTAAACACCTCATTATTTACAACAAAACAGAAAACAAAAATAAAGTTAATGAAAGAGACATAGATCAACAGTCCTGGATTAGGCTTGTTTGTTATGGAGAGGATGGAGGGG
>NW_004797802.1:555864-557858 GCF_000002075.1 Aplysia californica
GGGGGAGTACAATGTGCGATATCAGCAACTTCTAAAAGAGAAAAGTTCTGATGATGCGATATCGACGCACTATGTCTTCAGTAAAATTCTGTTATAGCCTAGACACTTTGTCAGAATATTTTTAAAGCGATATTATGATATGTTACAGTATTAAACGGTGGTGGCTACAAGTTTCTTGGTGATCTGAATGTGTTGTATGGTATGTATACTGCAGTTGGAATTGATTTGCTTAATCTCTCTGTAAGTAATTTTCATAATCTTTTGAAATGTAACGTGAAGAAGCAAATCGTTTGTACAAGGGGATACAATAATCTTTTCAATCCTAATGCTTCCTATACAATACACCTTAGTGTCATCATACCTAGTACATAATATAATGGGTGTGTATTTTAAGATAACTTGTAATGGCCACATTGTTCTTTTTCTTTTATGATTAATGTATTACAGTAATTGTGCCGGGCTGCTTTGCTTTTATCTGGATCTTCGAAGAAACGCTTGCGTGATATTTTTGTTGCTCTGTGACTACATTAAAAAAATACCCGTGCCAGTCATCACTGCACAGTTCATTTCTCGGTTGAGTTGTCTTTTTTTATTCCCTGGTGCCTGTACTATTGTCATTAATTATTAATTGCTGTAAAGTATCCATCACACCCTCACTGTTCTTCCCCCTCCCACCTCCCCTCTCCTCCCCTACCCTCTTTTGTCTCGTCTCTGTTCTGGTGGCTAATTAATAATATGTTTCAGTTTTAAAATGTATAGACGGAAAAAAAGCATGGTGGGCGAAAAAGTCAATATTTGGATTATTTGAGAGGGCGCTAATTAAGTCAGGCTTAAAGTGCTCGTTAATTTTTTATAAGTTGTCCCCCTTGTAGTACAAATTGTTCCTTCCCTCAGCGAGCTCTTTTCCGACGAGTCTTGGAAGGGATTAAATACTATGTACCCTCTTTGGTTTGAATCTTGAGTTTTAAACGCTTCTACAATATTCATTATAAGGAGATGGTGGTGAAGAAGTATAATATGAAGAATGACATTTCAGGGTTTCTTTAATTTTTATTTAATTTTTTTTTGTGGTCTTTATTATCTTTTGTAAAGGAAAGAAATTTATTTCTAGGTGAAGTCGGACAAAAATATCCGTCACATGTGCATTTTCTTTTCGTGGAAACTTTCAAACATTATTTTCAGTAAGGGGTATAGAAAAAGAACCGAATATACCCATTGGTTGTGTCACCGGTAGTTTGTTTTTCTCGAACTAGCTCAGACAAGGCGTCTAACCAGAACGAGTTTCCATGTTTATATACTGTTGCTATGTGATTTCGCTATCGTTTGCTGGTAAATCGTTTGCGATATTTAAGCATGACGTATAAAATATCAAGAAAAGTAGGAACGATGTCAACAGTGTTCAGTATACTATGACCAACAAAAAAAAAAAAAAAGCAGTGTCGAAGGCACTTAGAACAACGAGTACCATGATAAAAAACAACAATAACGATAGCAGCAGGCGGCTGACTTCTGTTGTCTTGCTGTGTTTATTTTATTGCGTGTGCGATTTCAATTCCAGTATAGGTAAGATTTTTGTATTGAGTAGCTTCTATCTGCTGGGATACTGTATCCTACTCAGCCCCGTTTGGCCCAGCAGGATCGAAGCAGTCTCCTCACCCCCTACCCCTTTTGCACCACCCCCACCCCCACCTGTTCCTAAATTATTAAAATTATGTTTGTCGGGGCGTATAATATTTAAGCACCACGTAAAATATGTATTTCGCACTTGTAACAATAAATCCAAGACCATCAGTTATATTCTTGGTACGGTAGTGGTGAAATTGTATATTTATTCGCTTCGGACGTAGACAACATAGTGAACCGGACTGCGATACTGACCGTTTGTGAGCGGAGCGAATTACTTCGTGAGGGAGCGATAGAGGGAGCGAGCGAGCATGTGCATATGTGTTTTTGTGTGTGTGTGTGTGTGTGTGTGTGTGTGTTTGTGTGTGTGT
>NW_004797802.1:560763-562307 GCF_000002075.1 Aplysia californica
GGGGGTGGAGGAGAGAAAAAAACAAAAGAAAAAAGAAAGAAACCAGAAATAAAATTAAAACCCCAACAACAACTTCACAAGATGCACGTACGTCATTCCATTTATTAGCAAACTTTGTAATATAAACGAAAAAGAACAAAGATGTAGATGTACTTCTAAGTAATGTGTACAACCTTTTTCCCCACGTTAGTGGGAGACTTTGCAAACACTGACATTGTTATATAAGATGGTCAACCAAACGATTAGGGCCTTTCTTTCGTGGGGCAAGTGGAACCAACAGACACAACGTTTGTCAGACAGACAGACAGACAGACAGACAGATAGACATAACTATGGACAGATATAAAGACAGATAGTTTAATAAAGTACCTGCTGGACTGACAGACATAAGTGTCGACTAATACATAGAAGAGCACACAGAAATGGAAATGTTGAAGGAACAAGTTTTTGTAAAATAGTTGTCATGATGTTGTTAATGTTTTTTTCACTGTATATTTGCTTTTGTTTTAATTGTTGTACCTCATGATCTGATATTGTGCGTGTTTTTGGGGAGAAGGGGGGGGGGGTGGTTGAGGAGATGGGGAAGCTGGTGATGGTGGTGACGGTGGTGATGGTAGTGGAAATAATGCTGCGGGAAAAGTGGTACAGGAGGAAAAGGAATGCCCCCATCACTATGGACACCGCAACAGTATGATTTGTTAACGCGTGACTTTTTTTATACGTCTTGGCAAGTGGAACGACGCCCACCGTGTTCTTAGCTCGAACCATACAACATGCTCTCTAGAAAACTGAGACGCTGGATCAATTTACAACAGAAAAAACCCACCTTCCCTCCTCCCGAACGCTAGCAAAAGACAAACAAAAACAGCCATTACAAACAAATGAATAACGAAAAGGCTACCCCCATCCCTCCCAAAATGAGCAACCCAATAGCAAACAACAAGCAAAATCATAAAATAGCTAACATACCTCCCCCTCTTAAAGAATAACAAAAACAAAAAAAGGATTCCCCCCCCCCCCCAAGACACATGAAAACTAGATAAATGGAATGGGTCAAGAGCGCCTTGGAAAGAAATGAATTGCCCCCCCCCCCTTTTTGGGGGGTTTGTTTGTTTGTTTGTTTTGTTTGTTCCCCAAACAGCCAGCGACAATAATTCCCCAAACAGCAGCGACATTAATCAAATACCCCCCCAAAAAAGAAGAAAAGAAAAGAAATTTAAGGTCAATCTTAGTCTGGTCATGGGTCATGTCGCTGAACCGCAGAGAGACGAAAACGTTCCATCTACCGCCTACAATAGCAGCGCCACACTTTTCACAGACCCGTCTTGGCCTCAGACAGCTCTGTAGTGCATTCTTCCGCCAGCGCAGAGTTGCGTCACGTTTGTCATGAGACCCCTTCGCTCTTGTGTTTGGAGTTGAGCGCTGCTGAAGTGCAACTCACGTTGAAATGTGCGGTCTCTTCGCTTGGGGACGTGCTAATTGAGTGTTGGATTGGGCCCTCTATTGCCCAATTAGGACCGGCGAAGGAGGGTATGGAGGGGGGG
>NW_004797802.1:563435-565734 GCF_000002075.1 Aplysia californica
GGGGGGGGATAATATTACGTCTCGAGATCAAAGCCTACCCATACACACGCGTGCACTCACAACGCCCACACACATACACAGTCACACATCAATATGTCATGTGTGCGCACACAAGAGGTCAAAAAATGTCTTCCTGGCTTCGTCGACTTCTACAGCACCGATAGTGATCCCCCTCCTCCTGGTATCTGGAGTGTGGTCAGAAGCACCTAAAGCATCTCTCGATGAGCTGATGGCGTGAGTGATAATTTCAAGTTCGAGTTGCTCGCACATAATGCAAGTGTGACTGAGTGTACCGCCGTCAATGAACGTGCACTGCTGGGATCTGTCGGAAGAAAAAGTGGGAGGAAGTTTTGTGGGGGTTTTTTTGGTTTCCTCCTTTTGTTTTGTTGTCGGTCCTTGAGACGCCGGCGTTTGTGTTATAGCGGTTAGGGGCTTCTCCGTCGCACGTAGAAGATCTGAGTTCGATTCCTGCGTGTGTGTTTGGGAGGGGTGGGAGGGGGAGGAGAATTGTTTGTTATCGAGTATCTCCGTCTTTCTGTTAGGATGTTGTATCTCAGTATCCCACTCAGCCGAAGTTGGCCCTGACACTAACAGGCATTGTCAAAGCCTGCCTCCTAAATCGTCTACATTGTGTTGACGGAGGTGTAGATCATCTACATGAAGATTTAAAAAAAAACTGTCTTCAAATGGATTTTCAGAAATATTAACAAATTGATAGACAGATAGACAGACAGAGATAGAGAGATACATAGAGAGATAGATAAATAGAGAGAGAGAGAGAGAGGGCGGGAGAGAGGTGGGGGAAGGGGGAGAAAGAGAGAAAAGGGGGAAAGGAAGAAAGACAGAGTGTGTGTGTGGGAGAGTTTAAGTGAGTGAGTGAGTGGGTGAGTAAGTGATGGTGCAAGCGTGTATTGATTGAGTAATTGATGTAGAGTGGAGTGAGTGGGTGGTGATGAAGTCATAGTTATCATCATCATAATCGTCACCGTCATCGTTATCATCATCATTGTTTTATAGGAGAAAAAAATACTGGAGACTTGAAAGTTGTTGTGTATGTTTAATAAAATGTTCCATGTTTCGCAAATTATGGCTCTCTCAGGAACACAGCATCTAAAAAAAGAGGCCTTAGCAATAAAGCTTTCACTATATTTCGTAAAGGTGCGATATAGACAATATCGGAAGGGACCAAAGCTCAGGAAAAAGATAACCAGTTACTGATGTTGGCTTTGCCATGGTCATCAATTTTTCCATTAAAAATACAAAACATCTTGATATGAGATGTATCTAACAGAATGATCCGTACTTGTTGAGTCCTCGTGCGGGCGTTTCCATGGGTCCGAAAAGTTCAGAACTTTTTTTTTTTTTTTTAGCGTAGCCATTTGGCGCCTAAGTGACTCGGTGTATTGACTAATACAGGGTGCCCGCCCACTACGGTTGGATCGGGCCATCGCCCGACTCGGTCGCCTGAAACTGAAAACAAACACGTTTGTTTTTTAGGCGACCGAGTCGGGCGATCTGCCCGATCGGTCGATCTCATCCTTAGTGGGCACCCCGTATTAGATGCACTTAGTGGTTTACGACGAAAAATAACTGGTTTGTTGCTCTTTTCAGACAATTTGTATTACGTTGAATTTACCAAGCCCAAAATGTTGAAGAAAAAAAAATGTGCTGTTTCTTAAGCTATGATATAATTTGCATGTGCTCAAGAAATATTTCGTCCGAATTCAAATTCTAAATGTTCAAAAAGCAAAAACATTCCTCCTCCCTATTAATAGTTAGGGGTAATTTGTTAAAAGAATGAACGTTTTTTTTCTCTCACCTAAAAATATTTTATGGGCTCGGGAACATTTTAACAGCTTGCCGTTCTTGAAAAATTGTGTTTTATGAGCTTGATTCATTTTAACAGCACGCCAATAATACGACGTATCATGGCCATTGACTAACATGCCTGACGTCATGATCTGATACTGTCGTAAGGACGTCACTCTTGTGCTTTCTGTATATCAAGAACTGTTTGAAGCATCTATTGGAACTCACATTCAGTACTCGCACTGGAGTTGAAGAGTGATGGAATGCCTCTTCTACTTTCCATTCCTCTTGCTTTTTTGGTAGTAAATGTGATCGAATACGTTATACTAATAAGTGAATAAGTGTGGATACGTTTCACTATACCAAGTGGGTGCGTTGGTAGCGCAAAGTGCCTCGTAATGACAGATGGCAGTATTTTATGACGTAAGGGTCAAAATTAAAGGTTTCTGTCTGACTCCACCCCCTGTATCTTTATATTAATGACCCCCCC
>NW_004797802.1:569227-571390 GCF_000002075.1 Aplysia californica
TCTCTCTCTCTCTCTCTCTTTCTCTCTCTCTCTTGTCTGGTAGTTTTTATTTTAGTATGTCTTTTTCTTTACGTCTATCTTCACTTTAGTTTTCACTCTGGTCACAGGTTTTAAAATGTCATATTTGTGTATAGTGTGGTGCTAAAACCTCGGGCATAAAGCCAATGTAGGATCGTTTCTAGCATGTCTCTTCTTTCCTTCTTCAAGTGGTATCTAGTTACCTGGTTGCGGTAGGCATTCGTTTATTGTCCTTTTCTTTCCTCCTTTTTTTGGGTTACTTTCTGGTAGCACTTCTTATCTTAGGTACTTATATGACCTAATTATGTTGCCAGTGCTGTAAAAACGTTTGCCAATTAAAAGAAAAAAAGAAAAAAAAGAAAGGTTTCATTCTGTCTGTGACAGTGTTTATGTTTATGTAACAAATTATTAGAGCATTGGTCATTTTAGCACCGACTTTTGTTCGCATATTACCTGTGCTGTGCAGTTAACAATTAAAGCAGTCTATCGGAGTTTTGTCAGCGGGGTAAGTGTTAGTGTTATAGGATCTTTTGTCGCAAAAAAGTCGATTTAACGGCAAGTTTTGTTTGGGAAGGTTTTGAAAATGTGAAGCAGTGAACAGTTGTTCAACAAGTAATCCGTTCATTAAAATCCTCGTTGAAAACTGTGATACGTTGACTTATAGAATACAAACACTCTGCTCTGTTAATCTGATTTCAGTGTCTGTTATTAGTTCTAAAATGTGGGTGTTATTATGTACACTTTCAGCCCCTTTTTCAAACCGCACTCAGTGTTACGTTCCCATCAGTTTGGACAACGCCCCTCTGGTAGGCCCAGCTGTATTTCTTTGTCTCTGTTGCTTCTATTTTACCTTTTCCCTCTTCGCTGTGCTATTATTACACCCATGTGCTTTTCTTAACTCTAGCAAAAAACCCTGTTACAAGGATATGAAAATCTCTGCGTTTATCCAAAGCCCAAACGATCTTTGCTTGAAGACACAACAAATGACGATACTTCTCAATTTCTGTTGCGTGTGGTGTGGTTGTCTTTCTTTGTTCACGCCCCAGAAGACATTTCAACAGTACATATGGTCGAATACGTACCTTCCAGTTTCTTACAGCGGAAAGTTGAAACCGCCACCCCCCTGGCTCTTCTTCGCGGTGTCGATATGTCTAATTAGAAGTTCCCGGGCACCACTCTGGAGATGTCAACATCTCTTGTACTTCTGAGACGCTGGCGCTCCTTTTGCTGTTTATTTTCCGAGGTTCTCGTCCGACCAGCGGGTGCTCTGAAGGGGCTGTTTCAATTTCCGCGGGTGAAAACAGAAAGTAGCAAATATTTTGTGGAGCGGTAATGGTTCCTGGGTTTTGGCCCTCCTACTGAGCTGCGCTGAAAATTGACGTCTGCCGAACTTTGTTTTGGCTGCGGTGAAACTGGTTTCAAGTCTTTGAGGGACTACGTCATCTGCGCTGAGTGAATAGCATTGGTTGTATTCTCTAGTAACTCATATCAGGTTGTTTGTGCGTTCATCTGTCCTCGTGTTTTGTCGTCATCTTTGAAGTATGTCTTTGTTTGCATTCTGTTTATTTGCAGCCGCTGATTTTCCTGGCACCTTGTATTTGTTTCGTTGTATGTGTGCTGGAATGTACCTTACTCAATATTACGTTGGTTTTGTGTCTATGCATCTTCTGTGTTTACTTCCAGTTGAGGGTAATTGTTTGGTTTTATCTGTACTTTTGGTTCTAGTGTCATCCATGCGTGTGTTGATGATGTGGGTGTGAAAGAGGGATGAGAGGGAGCTGGAGGAAGCAAGTATTGAGAACAAAATACAAAATATAGTATAGAGTATATAGAGAGAAAGATATAGAAAGGGAAAAAGAGAGAGAGAGAGAGAGAGAGAGAGAGAGAGAGAGAGAGAGAGAGAGAGAAATGCGTTACTTTAGGTGAAGTAGGTGTACCAGATGGCCCATACCTTCTCCTTCGTTGTTTCTGTCCAGCCGTATCTGTATGTTTTTCCCCGTTGCCTGTTTTATTCATTCTTGTATTCAGCGCTGGACTATCTGATGTCTGTCGTCCGGTTCAGAACGAAATGTCCGTTTAGGATACCCGAATGTATTCAACGAATGACGACTCTCTCTCTCTCTCTCTCTCTCTCTCTCTCTCTCT
>NW_004797802.1:572538-573678 GCF_000002075.1 Aplysia californica
TGCACCTCTCCCTCTCCCACGCCCTACCCCCTCTAGGCCCCACCCCCTCTAGCCGCCTTCCGACACACCCCTCCCTAATGTTGTACTTTCCCCCCTTCCGCCGCCACGTCGACCCAATAATACATAATATCAATTCTTTCTCAGCACAAGATGCCCAAGTACCTGCCTCAACCTCAGGTCGACCCGCGATTTTGGCGTCATTCTGACGTCATTATTCTAGCCTTGTTTGCCTCCAGAAGGGTCTGCAGGGGAAATGTCCGGCAAGGCGAGTCAACACTACCAGTCTGGTGGTTGGGGGAGGGGGGGGGGGGCGCTCACCTCTTTTCCCCGTGCCGCCCTATACTGTAGCAGCCGCTGTATAGTACGCAATTAGTTGGTCCTCATCGATATCCGATGCCATTGACGACACACCAGTTAATATCAGTCAACGAAAGAGGGGGGTGAGCTATTGAGTTGCTGTTATGTCGATGGCAAACTTGCAAACTTGTCTCTCATGGCACTCATATGACCTTATGCAGCTGCGAGCGCCGTAAAACATCTACTTAAACTAAACTAAAATCTTGTCTCTGCCAGAATTGGTCTCATTGTCCATAGCAAGTACCACCAGTCATCTTAATCCTTATTAATTAAGAAATGTAAAGTTTGCATTTGTACAGGTGATTGTCTTATACAGGTGGCCGTTGGAACAGTTTCGGCTATATTCTTGTAGAGCATACTGATAACAGCGTAAAATTGTGGTCACGAACTGGCATCTCTGGTGTAATGGTTAGGTGCTTTGCTGTCGCATGCAGGAGATCCGAGTTCGATTTCCGAGAGGGGATAAATTATATCGAGTATCTCGGTCTTTCTGCTGGAATGTTGTATCCCTCTCAGCCTTGGTCGGCCCTGACAGGCCCTGGCCGACAGGGTCGAATCCCAACTCATAAAATGAAATGGTCTAAACAGTGTCGATGGGGGCGTAAAAGAAGGGGCGGAGGAAGAGTCCTCCCCGTCCTCCCCTAGAACCCCATAGCTGTTAGAGAGTGGCACCTCAAAGGGGGGTGCCACAGGGATAGTAGCGGGCTTTTTATTTCTGGTGTTCTTTGGCACAGAGACTTGCCTGTTGACCGCGGGCTTTGGGAGGTCGGTAGTAGAATTACT
>NW_004797803.1:0-17609 GCF_000002075.1 Aplysia californica
ATTAATATTAGGCTACCCTAGAATTACAAACTTTCATCTGGTCAGTATTTAGTTTTAAGAAATTTGAAGTCAAAATATTTCACAACATGTCAAGCTTCTCCAAGCGTAATTTTTAAAAAATAAATTGATAAAGACTCTCAATAATGATACGATTTTTATAGAGCATACAGAACGTTTATTGGTTTCTGACCCTGTGGTCTTAGGAACTTAAAAACGGCCAAAAATGTCAGACAAAACTTTGTAATTTTAAGGTAGCGATTAGTGTGGAGACATTAGAGGTAAAAACAACAAACCGGTAGCAACATGACAAAATTAATTCAGTAGGTTTTTTTTGGTTTTTGTTGGGGGGTTTTTGTGGGGGGTTTTGGGGTGGGGTGGGGGTGGGGGTTAGATATCAAGCAAAACCTTCTCAAATGGTTTGGACATCTGACACGTATGGCACCTCACCAGCGTGCGACTAAAGCATACTACAAAGAATATCAGGGTACAAGGCAAGAGGATGACCTGGATCGTGTGTGTCAAGGACATCCTAAAGACACACAACATCCCACCCAGCCGGGCCATCCACATCCAGCTTGGCAGAGACTGAGAGCTCTTTCTCCCCTCGACGCCCTAGAGATACAAGAGGACGGATAAAAGAAAAGAAAAGGTGTGATATAACTATGGAACAAAAGCAGCTACACAGACACTGTGTTCACCTTAGTGTTGTGTTTTAACATTACTGAAATTGTTATGTTGCTACATATATTTTTTTGTAGTACTGCATGTTATGTTCAAGGAATTACAGAATAACAACAACAAAAAAACATAGAGAAATTTAAAAATCTGCATGTGTTCACTTCATTCTGATGAGGTCTAAAATGGCCACTATGGGGGGCCTATCATGTATAAGCACTCGGAAACAAATTATCAATACATATTATATTTGTGAACGTTCCTCACTTTCGCCACCTAAAACTTCCGAACTAGTTAACTATCGAATTTGAC
Source organism: Aplysia californica (assembly GCF_000002075.1). NCBI lineage: Eukaryota > Metazoa > Mollusca > Gastropoda > Aplysiida > Aplysiidae > Aplysia > Aplysia californica. Next base: position 988 of record NW_004797803.1, read on the forward strand.
AAAATTAATAGTGGTTCAGAATCATTTAAAGGGTACACAGTTTCATTGAGGAGCCTGAAGTCACTGAAATCACAAATTCAAAAAATGCGACTTTTTTAAAAAGTGACTCCTATACATCTTTATTATTATCTAGACCTAATTTTTTGTATCTCTCAAGATTTATCGCTCCATTCAAGTGGAGTGTAAATATAGTAGGCCAATGACTTTCAGTTGATGTTAATGCAGCGATCATTCCTTTCATTGAAAGGGGGTCCAGCCAGTCTGCTATATGTATAACAAGTGCCAAATGAAACTAAATTCGTCACAGAATTTGCGTAAAGTACTTTTTTTCTCTCTCTCAAAGGGCTACATTTAATATTATGATTTGAATTACGTCTTTCAAATGGTATGTTCATGCATTAAAGTTGAAATAAATAAATTGATATTGAATTACAGAGTTATCATTATAAGAAAGTATAGTCCAAATGTCCCGTCAGTTACCGTGGGAAAGCCCGCTTGACATTACTTTGACCAAATGGGAAATGTGGCCATGAGGTGAGGTGCTCACCTTTTATGCTAAATGTACCGGGTTCGAACTCGGCGCGTACTTACATGTCCAAATCAGAATTTCCTCTTCTGTTTCATCTGTTTCTTCGGGTTTTTTGTTTTACATAAAAACAGCCCCCCCCCCCTCCCCTCCCCCCAAAAAGGATGAAATAAAACCAAACAATCCTCTTTCGCTCACTCACTCACTCACTCACTCACTCAGTCGCTCTAAATTCTCGGATACGGAAGAAAAATCTAGGCCACAAGGCATCTTCCGTGCAAAATTAAGAACACTTTTTTATAAATCCTTACAAGAAAGAATACGTCCCTTTATCACATGTAAAATAGAAAGAACCCCCCCCCCCTTTTTTTTTTTACACCTTCCTTGAATGGCTCCAGTTTAGTCTTTGTTTTTTTTCCAAGAGCCTAATAGATGCTACATGGAGAAAGATAAGATATGAAGAGAGGAAAGCACTGCTTGAACGACCTATTTCCTTCTTGTTTACCGCGCAGGCAGTGTATGTGATAAGCTACTGTAAGCAGAAAAGAGATAAAATGCGTCTTATCACACGTGCATTCTATATTTAGCAAAAGTGGAACTTTCGTTGTTATAAATAAAGTCGAGACAAGTTGTAGCCCACTCTGTTTTATTCACAGACGTTCGTTTTAAAGGTGAAGAGAATTTCTTCTCCATCATGTTCTTTGTGCATAAGTTTTTAGTTGTTCTTTGTCTGGGTTCTTTCGTACTAGCTGTGCAAGTTTACAGGGACGGAGAAAACGCCGTGTGCGAAGACAAGCACCACAAAGAACAAAAAGCCAAAGGGAACAATAACCTATACACCGAGGCCTTGTCAAGACTACAGTGTCTGGGGGGGTCTCAAACAACATCCGGACTACCACAACAACCTGTTTACAAGTTTCCTTTCGGCTGTAGATAAATTTCACATTTCAGATTACCTCAGTGTTATAGATAGTTCCGAGACCGAGCAAAAGGAAAATGGACAACCGAATCAAGATATTGACCAAAAAACAAGGCGAAATATACGTAGTTCCGAGACACGTGAGTCAATGAAAGGTAGAGAGAACTCTGCGATGATAAAAGATGCGTTAGGTGATGATACAACTGACACAGGATTCCGCTCTAACAATGGGACAGAGGAGAAAGCCTGGGGAGACATTTTCAGAAACGCTTCATCGGCTTGTTTTCAGGATGTTGCACGAACCGTTCAAGCATTTATCGACGAAGAGTCATGGGCGGTCGAAAGTAAGTTGTATACTACTTGTAAAATCCTTCTCGTTATTTTTCTATCATCGCACAAATAAAAAATTTCTAAAGGTTTAGGTATTCTAAGGCAGGGAATTATCATTTTCATTGCTACGTATCAACAGACATTAGTGCACCAATGTGTACACCTCGGGGCTTAAAGCAAAAATTGTGATCTCTCCTCGGCTCCATTAAATCAAATGGCGCAAAGAGAGAGAAAGCAGAGGTTTGAAGTATTTGGGCCTTCTCTTTTTGACAGTGGTCTTCTACACAGTAATGTGACTGACTGATAGGTTAAAATTATATCCGAATATAGATGACCCAGTGAGATGACTTACAGTGAGATGACCCAGTCTTTTCCCCGCTTTGTCGTTATATTCCTATCCAGAACGATGTTATTTTTTTGCTCAGTGCTAGTTCGCTATACAGTGGTACTATATTTCTGTAAAAATCGAAAATGTTGAACAGCCCGTCGACACAATGTAGAGCGTTTAAGAGACGGGTCGTTTTGACTATATCTGTCAGGACCAACCCAGGCTGAGGAGGACACAACGTCCCAGAATATACACTGGGATACTCGAATTAAAAACAACGACAACAAAAGCAGTAACAACAACAACAACAACAACAACAACAACAACAACAACAACAACAACAACGATCACAACAACAACAGCGGGCCTACAAAAATAGAATAGACAAAACATCGGACCCAATCTATCCATTGTGCAACGAGGAACCCCAAGATTTGGAGCACTGGCTGCAGAGATGCCCCGCCCCGGAGGTCCGGCGGTGGCATCTCTTCGGGGAGGATTCAGGGAGGTTGGACTGCCTCACCCGCTACCCAAGGGAGGCGGTGGTCCTGTCGAAGAGCACACTCCTCGGGGCTCCATACATTTCGAACGGATAGTCTACCACAACAACAACAACAACAACAACAACAACAACAACAACAACAACAACAACAACAACAACAACAAGTTCTTCACACGAAATCGAACTCATGTCTTCTATGTAAGACAGAGAAGGGCCTAACTGCTACACCACGGACACTGACTTATGCCTTAAACTATGGTGTCAATATATCATTTCTATACAGAAAGTTGATGTCATTATATTTCTGTGTTGACCAATGATGTCCATACTTCTATACTGAAAGATGGTGCATTGAACAAATATGGTCATATATTTCTCTACTGAACTGAGCAAATAGTATGGTCATTTATTTCTGTACTGAAAAATATAACGTTTTACAGAGTATGGCAGGAAGCTTTGTGGGCAACCATAAACTTATACAACAGCAACGCCAACCTGATCAAAGTCATAGTGCAGAGAAAATAATTTTATGATTTCAAACACCTGGTATGAAAATCACCCAAGAAGAATATACACTTGGAAGAGTCCTGGCGATAGAAGTAGAAATCAAATAGACTTCATACTTATTCAGAAACGTTTTAGAAACATAATAAAATCATCTAAATCAATGCACCATGCACCAGTCATGTGTAAAATGCAGATAAGACTAAAGAAACTCAAAAAAGTCAAAGTATCAACCTAAATTTGACATAGGTCTTTTAAAGACAAATCAAAAACTGAAAGAACGTTTCTACATAGATGTAAGAAATAAATCTCAAGTCTTAGAAAACATTACTAAATCGGAAGAACTATGGAGGAAAATGAAAGACTCAATAATGGAAGCTGTGGAAGAAAATATCCCCCCGAAAGCTAAAAAAAGCTAATAAAAAATGGATGACACAGGACGTATTAAAACTAATGGAAGAGAGAAGAAAGGCAAAATCAAATGTGGAAAAGTACACTATCTTAAACAGGGAAATAAATAAAAAATGCAACGAAGCCAAAGAAACGTGGATAAATGATCAGTGTCAACAAATAGAGAAGAACCAAAAACAAGGACAGAAAATACATGCATTCCAAAATCAAAGAAGTAAGTGGGATAAAAAGATGCTCAAATACAGGATGAATAAGATCAAAGGGAGGGGATATTTTAATGGACAACGGAGATGTCTTAAACAGATGGTCAGAATACATAGAAGAACTTTTCATAGATAATAGAGGAGAAAAAGCGGCAATAAAGAATGAAATAAATGGACCACCAATACTGAAAGCAGAAATACAAGCTGCCATTAGGAAAATGAAACAAGGAAAAGCCACAGGGCCAGATAATATTCCAGTTGAAGTGATTGTCGCGCTTGAAGAACTAGGCACTGAAATAACCACAAAGCTCCTAAATACTATTTATGACAGCGGTGAGATCCCAGAAGATATGATGAAGTCAATTTTTATAGCTTTACCTAAAACACCAGGTGCCACTGGGTTTGATATGCATAGAACAATTAGCCTTATGAGTCATTTTCCAAAAATATTGCTGCGAGTAATAATGGGAAGATTGAGAAAAAGTGTAAGACCAGGGATATCTAAAACGCAATTCAGCTTTGTTCCTGACAAGGGCATCAGAAATTCTATATTCACCTTAACAATGCTAATGGAAAGATGTATTGAAGCACAGAAAGATCTGTATTTATGCTTCATAGATTATTCAAGGGCGTTTGATAAAGTTAGACATGATGAGCTATTTAAAATACTGGAAAAGCTAGACATAGATGGAAAAGATCTAAGAAGTATCAGAAATTTGTACGGGGACCAAAACGCTGCTGTACGAATTAATGGAGAATACAGTACATATAAGCAGATCAGGCGAGGAGTGAGGCAAGGATGTGTTATGTCACCAAACCTCTTAAACATGTACAGTCAAACAATCCTTAGAAACATAGACGAATGTCCAGGCCTCATAGTAAATGGAGAAAATATTAATAGCATCAGGTATGCAGATGACACAGTTTTAATAACAGGCTCCGAAAAGGACCTTCAATTGCTTCTAGATACTGTTGTAACAGAAAGTCAACGTAAAGGATTGTTGTTGAATGTAAAGAAAACAGAATGCAAGGTAATATCCAAAAAAGCAACAAACCCTAGTTGTAATCTCATTAGCAAAGGTGAAAAGATCAAACAAGTCCAACAGTTTAAATATCTAGGATATATGATAACATCTGACGCCAAATGCTCCACAGAAATAAAACTGAGAACTAGAATAGCTAAGGCTAGTTTCAATAAAATGAGCCCAATCCTGAAAAATAGAAACATCTCAATGAACACCAAAATGAAAGTCCTGAAATGCTATGTTTGGTCAACCCTTCTATATGGCTGTGAATGCTGGACAATCACTAAAGACAGTGAAAATAAAATAGAAGCAACAAAAATGTGGTTTCTTAGGAAACTGCTAAGAGTATCGTGGAAGGAAAAGAAATCAAATGAGGTAGTGCTTGATGAAGCCCACGTGGGACGCTCAATGTTAAAAACAATCAGGAAACGACAAAAGCAGTTTTGGGGACACCTGAATAGACATAAGGCTCTTGAACATCTAGCTCTCACTGGCAAAATTGAGGGCAAGCGAGGTAGGGGTAGGCCCAGAACAACATACTTAGGGAACCTAAACAAATGGGTAACAGGGAAAGATCAGTGAAACGTAGCTTTTATTTTAGAGCATCCGAGCAAAGGAATGAATGGAAAACCATGATCGCCGATGTCTGTCGCAGATCTGGCACTGGATGATGATGACTGAGCTAATATGACCATAATTATATTTTGGTTTTACACTAATTTGGTCTTATATTTCTGTAATGAACAACATATTTTAGAATTGCCATTTATCTCTGTTTGGGACCATAAACATTATTATTATTATATGTTTCTGTATATTACGATGATATTAATAATTTTCTGTATAGTAGGATAATAATAACATGGATACATGGATATATTTCTGTATAGCACCATGATATTGTTATATTATTTCTGTCATGAGTGACTCTATCTTTTCCCCAGTGCTAGACGCGTGGGGTAAGCCCGGACCCTCCCTCACAAGGGGGCGTTTCCAGTTTGTGGGTAACTACGACCAGTGTAGAGACGCCAGGGCCCCGCCCCTTCCGGGAGAAGAAAGGCAAGGCTTTTACGGCCGCTATTGTGTTCTCGGGCTGAATTATGGACAAGAGGTGAGTGGGGGGAGTGGAGGTGGTGTTGGAAAAGTGGTGGGGTGATGGGGCGGGGAGAGAGAGAGAGAGAGAGAGAGAGAGAGAGAGAGAGAGAGAGAGAGAGAGAGAGAGAGAGAGAATTAGAAGCCTAGAAATAATGGCCTTAGAATGTTTTCAGTGATTGCTGTTTGTGTGGTTGTTGTTGTTATTGTAGTTGTTGCTGTTGTTGCTGCTGCTACTGCTCTTGTTGTTGTTGTTATTCGTGTTGTTGTTGTGCTCGTTGTTTGTTGCCATTGCTGCTGTTGCTGTTGTTATTTGAGGGGATGTCATTGTTGGAATAAACATACACACAAACACACACACACACAAATATCTATCTATTTATCTATATATATCTATCTAGCTATATGTCTCCCTCTCTTTCTCTCTCTCTCTCTCTCTCTCTCTCTCTCTCTCTCTCTCTCTCTCTCTCTATCTATCTATCTATCTATCTATCTATCTATCTATCTATCTATCTATCTATCTATCTATCTAGATATATATCTCTCTCTGTCTTTCTTTCTGTCTCTCCATCTTTCTCCATATATATATATATATATATATATATATATATATATATATATATATATATATATATATATATATATATATATATATATATACATGCATATGTAAGCGGAATTATGTATTACTACATTTCAAATGAGAATTTTTAACCATTCAGTAACTGGCGAAGGACGTGGGAGCATCTGAAGCTTTTGACGATTCAGTTAGAACAAAATACATTTAGAACATTACTGGGGAGGGCAATGGAAAAACCATCAAAGTCACGTGATCAGGGCTAGAGAACAGTAAATTTTATTGTTAGAAAAGCATTGTACATTGATCGTTTTTCTATAGTTTCCTATATCAAACATGCTGAGTGGCATCGGTGGCCTAGTGGTTAGGCTACCGGACTCGTAATCGTGAGATGGTAGAATCGGGGGTTCGAACCTCAGCTCAATCCGATGTTGTGTCCTTGGGAAAAGCACTTTATACGAATTTCCCACTTGGCTCGGTACTTTCGGAGATGGACGTTTAACTCGGAGGTCCCGCCTCTTAAACAAGCTATCAGTGTGTTGATTGTGGCGTTAAACTTATACCATTTTTTCAAACATGGTTGGCCTCTAACTTAAGACTAAAAAGTTGTATAGGTTTAACGCCACTTGCAATACTGTGAGGTTATTTAAGATGAAGGAGATCCGGATTTATCGTCTGTCTCCGAATAGACCGAACAAAATTGGAAAATTATAGTAATGTGTCTTTCCAAAGGACTGACCTGAGCCTTGAACCCGCAAACCAACAATCTCACAATTCCAAGTCCGGTAGCCTAACTACTAGACCACCAACGCCACTAAGCTGGGACTGATCTCTTGGTCGGCTTGACAGTTTCTGAGAACAAACTGTGGAAGTAGCATACGTCATGTTAAGTTGTTTCTTTAATCATAATATCCCTGCGAACAAAAGTCTTCACAAACCCTCAAAACTTTCGAGACACAACTTTTTTTTCTCAACAAAACGTGCACTACGTTTGACTTACTTACTTGTCTTACTTGTCCACTGTGTTGGGGTCACTGCAGTCGAAACATGTCCATCTCTGCTCCCCTCCTCCCCCTCTTCAGGATCCATCCCAGAGTCTACGTTTGACTTTCAGAAACATCTCACGACCCCCCCCCCCCCCCCGCCCCCGACCCCTCCCCTAGGGATGAACCCACACACTCTGGCTGGGTGTTCATGAACTTCACTTTAAGGAATCCCTGTGCTAAATGCAATAATACCCTAATTTCGAGTTGGACACTTTGGTCACCTTTCCCTTGAATGTATAATAAGGATAATAATGGTAATAATAACAATAACTATAGTGATAATAATTTCACAAGAAGAAGAAGAAGAAGAAGAAGAAGAAGAAGAAGAAGAAGAAGAAGAAGAAGCCACACTTATGTTTTATTGCTCTCCCTCTTCCACAGTCTACATCTTCTACAGGTGGGATCCCAGCGTCCATAAAGAACTTGCAGATTGGCAGCTGTATACCAGACACGTGCAACGAGCAGGAACTCACACAGCTCGTCACACATGGTAACTATGCGGGTGGTTGGTGGGTGTTCTGGTGTGGTTTGCTCCTTTTTTCCTTTCAAACATCTGTCATCCTAATATTTTGGGGCGAATTTTACTAAAAACACGTTGATTAAAGGCACAAAATATATAAATTCTCCCTTTCTAAAGACTCCGAAGCTATGGATATCACCAAACATTGGCGTCCATTTCCTCGCTAGCTTTACCTCTGAAACTAAGCGACCCCACCTTGTTCAATCGATAGTATCTCGACGCTATTCAAGAAAGGGGGGGGGGGGGGTTCATAGAAAGATAGACAAATGGACACGCCATAATATCCGTAACCCAGGTATTTGTTGATTCGTGTGTGTTTGAGGGCTTGCAGCCCACTAGACAAATAAATAAGATAAGATAAGATAAGATAAGATAAGATAAGATAAGATAAGATAAGATAAGATAAGATACATCTTTATTGCTCAGATCCTGGCACATTGGTTTGGTGTTTCACGACTCAGTGGGGTCAGACGCTGGTCAGTTTTTGGGCAGATGGAGTAATTGGCACCATCCTAAAACGTGTTCATTTGTCTATCTTTCGATGAAAAAAATGGCCACCTATATTCTCACCCGTGATGAGAATAGCGTAGAACCCGTTATTCTCACCCTCACATTGGTGTGTGCATGAGGCAAGGACTCCCCGCTGACCTCTCACAGGCCAATAATATTACCTAGGCCCTTGGTGGCCTACCGCATGTGGTTGGGAAATGACTCTTGAGTGCTTGGCGCTTGTTTCCTCATGTAGGCCAAGTACTGATTACCGTCACCATAGCCGTAATTTAGGGAAAAAATCAAATAGCCTCCTTAAAATTACGCTATAATTGTAAGGCCCAGTAGGTATCAGATCCGCGTTCTGCCCTTGACATAATTTAGTTCTTGTATAACTGGACCATAGATCTTGATTATCTAGGCCTAGTGTAGTTCGTTTTATTTTGTTGCTGTTGTTTCTTTTTCACCTTTGTTTGCTGTTCATAATTTGAACTGGCCTTCATCCAGCCCTGTGTGCTGTTCTGTGTCTGTCTGTGCTATAGGCCTACTTTATGTAGTACACCTGAGGGGGGTGAGAATAGCGAGTCACAGGCTAATAGCCACTTCTTGTGGATATATCTTGCTTTCTCAAAGTGCTGGAAGCACTTATAGTACGGTCAACATTTTGTGGCGTAACTTATTCTCAAATATCTCTTTAACCGGTAAATCAAATCCCAACCCCCCCCCACCCCCATACTTTGCACTGCTGTTTATATCAATTTGTCTTAACGTAATCATATTTTTCCCCAATAATTGAGATTTAAAAAGAGTTCTTCAAATATTTACTTAGAATACTAAAAAATCTCCATCACGCTAAAAATTGGATTATATACAGCACTTCCCGCTGCTCACCATAGATTTACACTATTAAATCAGTATTATTTTCATTAAGCTGGGGCTAATTATCAATCATCCAGTTCGTGACATCATCAATGCACATACCCATGGTGGTTGGTAAGGTTTTAACATCTGGTGGTGGAACAGATTTGTACAAATGTGTATCATCTGCGTACATGTGATAATTTCAACTCAACTGTACTTTCTAATTACCGCTCCAAGTGGCTGTGTATATTGTATATTACGTATACAAGATTGGACCCAATAAGACGTTCATTCAGAAAGGGACTTGAGGTTTCACATGCTTGCACTTTTAAGAGAATCACTTTGGGTTAAAACCCAACGTTAGAATCAAATAAAACACGTAAGAGCAGAGACAGAGACACGCTAACTCACATGTAAACCAATTTCTTTGCCAAGACGAAAATGGCCTCCAATAAACTTAAAAGTGTCCGTGTCGCGTGACTTGTTACGTACTCTAGTTTAATTTATTTTATTTTTTTTGGACTCTCTGCTTCTCTCACACATTTTGCATACGCATATGGTCCACGTCACAGCTCATCAATGTGGCAAAACTTGAAACAAGAAATTCATTTTAAAGTGAACACATTTTTTGCTCTAAAGGTTCTCAAAACATGCGTTCAATATGCATAACATCGCGATTAGAAAACAATGACGGACTTGCTTTTAAATGCGATCATGCCCCATCTGTAAACCTTTTAAAATCGATTGAGACCACTCATTTGGACTTTTTATTAATATTTATTAATTAAAGAATTTTATAGAATACAGCCAACAGGTGTTTACAAAAATATTGGTCAGTTAAGACAAATTGATGGAAATCATTGTGCGAAAGCTGGAGAGTCAATGTTCGATAGTTTAGGAAATATTTGACGATAAGTTGCGCCACGTATGTTTGGCCGCACTATAATAATTATTTCTCAGAGAAAGAAAAAGTAGGCTTGTTGATCATTCTGCGCAGAACATAGAGGAAGAAATTTGTCATAAGTATAATTTATTCTCTCTTAGAAAGCTGTTACAAGAAACAGCTGAGTATTTCATCAACCTTCTACGGTATAGGAACAAAAGAGTCGTAGCCTTCCATTTAATGACACTTTATATCTGTGGAAAATCATACATTCTCACGAAACTGAAAACGAATTTCACTTTCTCTTCTATTGTTCAAATTTTATTCATCAAAGGAAATTGTAAATTCCTTCCAGCCTGACTCGGCCTAGTTACAAGTATTCCATGTTTGACCCATGTGAACCCTATCCGTACGCCCTGGGGTCATTTTGTACCACCGGGGTAGTATTTTTCACATTTTAGAATACTTCTAGAACGAAGATCTCTTTGAAACTTTCAGTATTTCTCAAAAAATCATTTTTGACAAACTTCTATGCAAAGAGCACGGATCGGATTAACGAGTAAATTTCCTCTTTGAAAATGGTGGCACAGAGTTACTCACGTCGTATGGGTACGATAGTAAAATACGACATACGGAAAGGGTTAAGAGATATAATATGATGTGATGTGGGCTAATAGCCTTGAACACTGAATTAACTCAGTTACTTACCGAATCAACAAACAATGAACAAACAAGCCACTTCCCCAGCTCTGGAGATGGTCAACATGACGTCACAGCTGTCCCCCGGTCCGATGGAGTGCCGTGATGACCACAGGGGAGGCTCAACCTTCACCACTCTGGCTGCGTGAGTTCACACGTTTTGCTGTTGCTGTTATTTTCGAGTTTCTTTTCTTCACTTTTTTCAAGTTTCGTCGCCTTGTGTGGAAAGAGACATAAAAGAAGATAAAAAAACGTCATTATAATAATAACCAAAATAGAAATGCTATTATATATCACTCTACCCCATACGAGTATCAGCCCTGGGTGCTTTACATCAATCACATGGTCACTGGGCGATTCACGTAAGATAAAATATTTCACAATAACAAAAAAAAAACACCTGGTTCAACCATACAAAAAAGAAATTCCACAGCTATACATTAATAATAAACACTTAAGGACAGCAGTAAAACCAAAACGTATCAGCACTTACTAAAACTATGGCTAGGAATTATAATGAGTTTTGAGCAATCGTTTAAACGTATTAAGGTTGGTTATTTCTCTGAGATCCAGGGACATGGAGTTCCAGATTTTAGGGCCAAAAAATGAGAAACCTTTCTCACACTGATATGATATCTCAAGATCGGAAATAAAACTTTCCTTATTGTGAACATACATTGTTATGGTTCTTGTATTTGTATTGTCTCAAACACATTTTCTATGTAGACACTGTTGGTGAAATAGGGGCTGTTTACAGGAGGGGAGAAAAGAGATGCGGATAGTAGATAGATAGAAAAAAGAGAACGAAAAAAAGAAACAATACAATCGACGAGGGGGGGGGGGGTGTTCGAGAGATGTTTCTGAAAGTCAAACGTAGAGCCCTTTTTGTTGGTAAAAAAAAGATGCGCTCGAAACGTTTGAGGGTCCTGGAGACGTTCATTCGTAGGGATATGATTAAAGGAACAACTTAGCATGAATAGAGAGAAAGAGAGAGAGAGAGAGAGAGAGAGAGAGAGAGAGAGAGAGAGAGAGAGAGAGAGAGAGAGAGAAAAGACGATCGAGGAGGAAGAGGAAAAAAAAAAAGCAGAGCAGATCCATGAAAAACAAGCAGAAAAATAAAACATATTTTGATTTGTCCATTCTCATTTTTTAGAACAGAAGGGATAGTTGATGCGCAAACACCAGATTCGACTTTAAACAATAATTTGTTTTAAAATTCTAAGAACCCCTCTGGAGCAAGTTAGAAAAAACAAATAAACAAACAAACAAACAAACAACTAAAACCACTCTCTTCCACTCTTACAAAATAAATCCGATTTTCTTAAAGTGTATTTTAAAAATCCCCAGAATATTCTTCTCAATTATTGGCGCACTGATGATCGCGGGCACCGTAGTTGACGTCGTTTTCGTCCAGTGGCCGGCCTGGGAGGCTGAGAGAGTCAAGTCACGTGGTCTCACCCACAAGGAAAGCACGCCGTCTGAAGGACAAGAACCCCAAAAATCGGGGCAGGACAAGCCAGAACAAGAGGACCGGGCAGGGGAGACATCTGCTCTCTCGGGGCGTTCCAAAAACTATGTACCACTAAGTCCATTTTGGGGTGAGTATGGAAAGGATGACGATTTACTTGTACTTGTACTTTTTCCTTCCTGTGATATCCTTAAGATGTCGAGGGGAGGTGCGGGTTTCGGTCCTGTGCTAAATGTTTGGCATCTGTGATGGCTAGATGTGCTATGTGGCACCAGGAACTTTTTAACCCCACCAGCCAGGTTTTTTCTTGATCTTCCTCTTTAGTTGAAGCAGGATTCACGGGTGTGGTAAGCTCTTGCGAAAGTTGTTTCTGGGGCATTCTGGTTAGATGTCCAAAACATTTATTGACTCTTTGACACTCAATGACATTTATTACTGGAGTATTGCGGTCTGTAGGCGTACGATCTCATTCCCTGTGCGGTCTCTTCGAGTGGCATTGGTGGTTTTGAAGAGACACCTAATTTCGCATGCATGGATTTTTCTTTCTTGTTCTTGGTGTAGGAACCATGTTTGGCACTGGTATGTTATGGGTGGTTTGAAGATGCTATTGATAAGCTGAGATTCCACTTCAGTTGGGATGTTCTTATGAATGATTAGGGGTGCTAACTGGTAGGTTGCTGCATTTGCCTTCTTAGTTCTTGTCTAAAGATGTTTCCCAAATATAATAATAATGAAAATGAAATGGTTAAATTATGTAGGTTTAACGCCTCTATCAACACTGTTAGGTTATTTAAGATACGGGACCTCCGAGTTTAATGGCCGTGTCCAAAAGGATTGAGTCGATTGGGAAATTCGTTTGTTTAAAGTGGAATTTCCAAGGACACGACGTCGGACCGAGCAGTTAACCGATGACGTAAGGCCTAATTAGTCAACTCACTGCTGAGTCAGCCATTTTCCTCTTGTCGAGCAGGGATGATTCTTTAAGGTATAGAGAGATAGACTGATAGATAGATAGATAGATAGATAGATAGATAGATAGATAGATAGATAGATAGATACATACATAGATAGATGACCTTTGACCCTATGTGTCCCAGAAATACGCTTGGTTTGACTGGCAAAGGCAACAAGATGACATTTCAACCTTTTTGTCCTAGAAATGCGCTAGGTTTGATTGGGCAAATTTCTTGACCTTTCACCTTTTGTGTCCCATGGCAAAGTCTCTTAGATGACCTTTCACCCTTTGTGTCCCAGAAATCATCCTGCAGGTCCTGCGCTCTTTCTCCGTCTACTCCAACACCCAGAAAATCCTGTCTACCAAAGAGGCCCCTGGCGTCATCGGCTGTATTCATGGACTCCGCTTCTTCAGTATGACGTGGATCATGCTGCTTCATCTTTACCTGGCGTTTGGGCGTTATCTAGGTGAAGCATAATATAGTCTAGAGTTGAATAAATATGTGTTACGAAACGGTTTAATCAGGCCCTCGTCAATTTTTAGGCTGATGGAGTTATTTGCATCTTCTTGAATCGTGTTCGTTAGTCAATCCTTCGATGGAAAAATACCCATCTATCTTGAATAGAGCTCGCGGTAATATTTTATTGAACAAAGTGGGATGGCTTGGTTTCGGAGGTGACTTTAGCGAAGAAATGGCCATCATCCTCTCTTTCTGATGTTATAATACACATTTATTTATTTTATTTTTTTAAAGGTTTTTCCACCCAGCTCTTTACTGTAGGCACTCTCGTGAAATATACTCTTGTTTTTAAAAGTATCATATCGGAGCAGACGAGAGTAATGGACTGTGAGAAGAAGAAGAAGAAGAAGAAGAAGAAGAAGAAGAAGAAGAAGAAGAAGAAGAAGAAGAAGAAGAAGAAGAAGAAGAAGAAGAAGAAGAAGAAGAAGAAGAAGAAGAAATAAATCTGTCTATATATCCATCCACCCGTGTATCTATCAATCTATCTATCTATCTATCTATCTATCTATCTATCTATCTATCTATCTATCTATCTATCTATCTATCTATCTATCTATCTATCTATCTATCTATCTATCTATCTATCTATCTATCTATCTATTATATATATATATATATATTATATATATATATGTTCATATATGTATATACCGTCTATCAGACGCTATCTATCTATCTATCTATCTATCTACTATCTATCTATCTATCTATCTATCTATAAACTTCAGTAAGGAAAATTTTCCGTTGCTGTCAGGTTTTGAACCCAGTACCTATTTAATGAGAGGCCAACTCGTAACCTCTAGACCACGAGAGCCCCGTGTAGCAGTGTACCGAATGTGAAAAGTTCTTTCTGTGTAACTGAAGGATATTGGTCAACTCTCTTTTTTTTCTTCTTTTTTTTTTTGCTGTTGTTGTTGTTGTTGCTGCTGCTGCAGTTGTTGTTGTTGTTGTTGTTGTTGTTGTTGTCGTTGTTGTTGTTGTGTTTTATTCCCTTAACCTATGGCCAAGATCGCTCTGAAATGACATTTCAAAAGTAAAGAGTCAGCATGCAGCACTGTAGATAATATATGTAGTAAACAGTGAGGATTGCTTTTTTTGTATGTCTTTTCTGCTTTTTCAAACATCAGAATAAGTGTTGAGTGGGGTTCTTTTCGCGAAATAACTGGTGTTCAAGATAGCAATTACAACAGTTAGAGCATAAATCCATCGGCATTTTATTCGTCTCTACATCATCCCTCCCTCCCCTCCTCCGAAAATGTTGTAGCGGTTAGGCAGTAGCATCGTCATTCCACGCAGAAGGCGTTGGTTCGATTCTCGTGTGGGGAGATATTATTTTATTAATATCATGTATCTCCGTCTGTCTGCTGGCATGTTGTATCCCTCTCACCCCATGATGGTCCATCTAATAGGCAGGGTTGAAGCAGCAGCCCGCCTCCTAAAAGATGTTATTTGCATTGTTATTAATATCAGAAAGGCAATTTGGTTTATAATGGCAAAAATGCATACATACATAAATACATTATTATAAATACATTATGCATAATAAATATATACAGATAATATACAAACATAGATACATAATATGACACCAATACAGAACAATTTCACAACCATGCCATTGCTGGTCGCCACTTACTGCGCAGCACCCTGTTTGGTGAGAAAGGGTTGTCGTACTCAAGGATACACCCCAGTGACCACCCATCTGATCCCCGTGTCACCGACACTTGCCTGACTTTACTCTTGTAAACTCACAACTCACTTAGCCACTTTTTATTTTCAAGTTTAGAGATAGACACAATGAGAATGCCACCTACATTAAGCGGCTCATATATGATCGATTATATTGTGCAATCCTGGCTGCACAATATAATTGACAGTTTTTAGGTTGCCTGGCGCCCACATATAGCTCAATATATTTGACAATTTAATAGCGCAAACCAGGCTCATTTTGGTCTTGCAACCCACTGAGACAGAATGGGGGATTTCGACCCAGCAATCGCTGTGGCAGCTGCTCTTGCTACAGAAAACGAAGACAATTTCCCCAAAAGGAAATAGGCATAAAAATGCCACAAATTTGGTTCACAAACCTGGTCCGTCCCTCCACCACATTTTTGTGAGTCAAGCATTTTCTTCAATTCCTTGTAATAATTTGTTCTATTGGCATTGATCTTTTTTGACATCTTCTCTTGTATAGTTTTTGGTACTTTTCCGGGAATTTTTCAATCAATACACGGTAAGCTGTCTTTTTCTTTTGTTTGTGTCTGTAATCGTCGCACTTCACTTTCCACAAGGCTGGTAAGCTTTTGTAAACCTCGATACACTCCAATTGAAATGCCCTGTCTTCTTTTTTATCAGGCACCACAGACACTATGACGGTACGAAATCTGAAAGAAAAATGAATATTGCACAATTTAATTGACCGTCGCCACTCTTGGTCAATTAAATTATGCAAGTAAATAAGTAGACTTGCGCTATAAAATATCAAACTGGTTTTGATTGACTCAATACAATTGCTCAAGTCGTCAATATCGCCAATATATAGTCAATTTAATTGTCAATTCCGAGCATTGACAATTAAATTGCACCATATAATTGATCGTTTATGGGCCGCTTTACGTGTTGTTTCTAGGGGTTTCCTCGTGTCGTACCTCAAGCTGAAACCGTGGATGGAGAAAGGAAGGAGAGTCAACTGGCGTCTGTTCTACTTTCATCGTATCTGGAGGTGAGTGTATAGGGTGTGTGTGTGTGTGTGTGTGTGTGTGTG
>NW_004797803.1:18278-19444 GCF_000002075.1 Aplysia californica
CTGGGTTTGGGATGGGTTGAAGCATTTAGTTGTGATAGTTATTACAATTTTTTCGTTGGACAGAACGTGTGTACCTGTTTGTGTAATTTATACTTTTCTGCATTCTTTTTTTCTTTTCTTTTTTTTTTTGTCTGTTTTTTTTTCCACCATTTTTCTGTTTTGTAATTTGTTTTCGCTTAGTTTTTGTTTGTTTTGTTTTTCTCAGTTTTTTTTTTTTTTAATTTTGTTTGTCCTTATTTTTGTGGGGGTCCTTTTCTATTTGTTATTGGGTTTTTTTGTAGTCTACATATCTACATAATATTTAATTTTATTCAAGTGTTTTTGTTTCTTTTTTCAGGTTAGAGGTTGTTATTATTGTTTTCTGCTTACTTTTGTAAAACAAGTTTTGCTCCTTGATCATTTGTTTCTTTGTTGTTTTTTTTTTTTTGTGTCCGTGTGTAAAGGGCAGGTGGCGGTGGAAGTTAACTCTGATAAAACAAAAATCCTTTCATTACTCCAACCTTCACCCTCACCCCTGACCTTAGGATCTCTAACATTAATTTAACCCTATCCATACGTTCTGGGGTCATTTTGTACCTCCGGGATTGTATTTTTCACATGTTAGAATACTACTAGTACGAAGATCTCTTTGAAACGTTCAGTATTTTTCCCAAAAAATCATTTTTGACAGACTGCTATGCAAAGCGCACGAATCGGATTAACGAGTAAATTTCCTCTTTGGAAAGTGGTGGCACAGAGTTCCCCACGTCGTATGGATACGATAGTAAAGTACGACGTACGGATAGGGTTAACCTCTAAACTCTTGTTTCTCCTGTCAGGCTGACACCCCCAAATCTGCTGACCCTCGTCTTCTTCACTGGCTTTCTCAAGTTCTTCGGCTCTGGCGAGACTTGGTTCAGTACCATGCCTGTAGATGAGGTAAGAAAAACGACAAGAAGAAGGAAACATTATCGGAAGAAACATCTCGAGAAGAATTTATTTTTTTTAAGAGCGCTAGAAGAAACGTTACAAGAAGAAACATCACTAGCAGAAACATCTAGAGAAGAGACAGAAAAGAATAAATGAAGATATCAAACAACACGTGGGTACCGAAACAAGCGTGGGGGGAGTGTGTGTGTGTGTGTGTGTGTGTTTGTGTGTGTGTGTGT
Organism: Aplysia californica; assembly: GCF_000002075.1. NCBI lineage: Eukaryota > Metazoa > Mollusca > Gastropoda > Aplysiida > Aplysiidae > Aplysia > Aplysia californica. The sequence goes on from NW_004797803.1 coordinate 19,427, forward strand.
GTGTGTGTGTGTGTGTGA
>NW_004797803.1:20950-34403 GCF_000002075.1 Aplysia californica
TCCTCCTCCTCCTCCCTTCCCCTCCCCCTCCTTCATCCCCTCCTCCTCCTCCTCCTATTCCTCCTCGTTTTAGTATGAGTGTTACGACTCTTTTAACACAATAAGGTCATATACGCCCGAAGATTAGATATAGGTGTTGCAAGAAAGTAACAATACGAACACAGAAAGGAGGAGATGCAATAAGGACAGTAGTTGTTCGATAGGAAAGAAAGAACAAACTACACCAGAGCACCCGCCAACCGCTCAGACACTAACTCATACCACAAAACAAGAAACAGACATAAATAAAGCAACCAGTAACAAAATAACCCTTCAGGGAAAAAATGACGTTGTCTGATGGAGTAAAGAGAAGCTCATAAACACAATAAAAAGTGAAAATGGTGAAATGGTGTTGGTTTAACGCCCTTTTCAACATTGTCAGATAATTTAAGAGGCTACTAGTTTAACGTCCATCTCCGAAAGGACCGAGCCAAGTGGGATATTCGTGTAAAGTGCCTTTCCCTGGAACATTAAGTCGGACCAAGCTGAGGCTCCAACCCCCGAACCCGCAATCACAATGATAAGTAAGACAGAAATATCAGAGGGAAAACAAAGAAGCAGGACCTGGCAGTGGCACCCTCCAAACTCCCGCAGAAAATGACCTCGACAATTCGCTACCTTAAGGCTACACAAAGTTCTATCCGACTTTTTTGGCCGTTTAAGTTGCTCTATCCGCTCTATCAAAATCGTAAGATTATTAGGAGTCGCTATATCAAGATGTTCAAAGAATTGCATTCGAAAAAGATGGACCGTGCTGGAAAACTCCAAATTTTTAACTTCAAATTTCTCAAAACTAGGCATTTAGCAGGTAGAAATTTTTTAAATTCTAGGGTAGCTTTGTACTGGTAAAAAGTAAGGCAGAAACATCAGAGGGAAAGTAAAGGAGTAGGACCTACAAGTGGCGCCCTCCAACCACCCGCAGCAAATGACTTTGACAATGATAGATATTTGCTACCAGTAGCGCTCTCCAACTACCCGCAAAAATGATTTAGACAATTACAATTTGCCATGGCCGAGACAAAATGTTCTTTTTTCTGTTACAGTGTATGGGGCAGACTTGGTACCTGGCTACTGACATGCAGTTCTACTTGGTCAGCCCTCTCCTGTTTGTTCCATTCTACTAGTGAGTCTGTTCGTTCCATTCTACTAGTGAGTCTGTTCGTTTATACTGTGAGTCTATTCGTTCTATTATACTAGCGTGTACCTCGGAATAATGTTTCAAACCTTCACATCGCCCCCCCACCCTAGCCCACCCCCTCTCCTATGGACTTATGATGTTTTGTTTGGTTTGGTTTGGTGATACCTCATCATAGTTTGGATACACATGGATAGTTCAGAGCAACAACCGTAATCTGAAATCAGTTTCCGACCATGTTGGATGTTTATGACAGTACTGAATCTTAACTCTAATTGTTCATCCTTAAGACTTCCAAATTAATGAATTCTAACAAGGAGAAATAACACGGCAATTAACGATGGTGAACCAAACAAAGTTATAGCTGATTAAACAGATATTACAGAGACGTATTACATTCCTTCCTTTTTAAGCGTTTCTTATTGACTGAGCCAAAAGACCAAAATGAAGGAAACTGAATTTGGGCTAAATTGATCAAATTCAAAATGAAATCAAATTTCAAACGGTCGTCGCAATAGAACACAAATCATTCACATACTAAATTTGTTTACACTAACAGAGTAACATTAGTAACAAGGATAGGGCTATAATCATTTGCAACAAATACACATGGTCTACTGCAATCCAAGTAGAGACATCGTGGGGTGCGAAACCTAAAGGCGACTATAAGACAGGCCTGTCTGGCGTTTTGCGTTGTCTGCTAGACCTTCTCAGTGCAGGAGGGGAATGAGGGGATTCTGTAATAACAGGATCGAGAGACACACTGTTGTTGCTACTGTTAGGAATGGTGCAACCAGAGCGGAGGGGGCTCTGATACAGGGCTTTGCTCAGATAGAAGACATGAAACATTTTCCTGTTTGTCAGCACTCTGAGTGTTTCTTTCATTCATCTTTAACTCACACCTTTCTTTCGGTACACTTTCTTCCCTCCCCAACTCGCACCTTTCTTTCAGTACACTTTCTTCCCTTTTTTCTACCGTTGACTGATCAGAAAGAGACATTTCAAAATCACAACATGTGACTCGAATTTGGTCTTGGTGTCTTCTAATTAGGCGTTGAGAGCTTTGTTGGACTTGTGAAGGGCAGGAAGTTTGAAAGGATGAAAATCATTTAAAGTCATCACGGACAGAGACGCACCGGTGTCAACCTGAAATTTCCCTGGGTACTTGTTGACAATGAGCTCCACATCTATGGGTCTGACTCTAGACCTTGATTCAGTCATGGCAAAAAGATGGAAGTTGTCTTTATCAGCTTTTTTATCAGATTGTGTGTCTGTGTTTTTTTGTGATTTGCTCTACCATTTTGCTTTATTTGGCGGCGCTGCTGGCATAAACTTTGTTGACTTTGGCTTAGATCTAACATTTTGGATATGTGACCTTTCTTAGAACAATTGAACTCTTCTCATTTTAAAACTTGGAAGCATGTGGGGCATGAGGACCACCACAACGACCACACGGGTTGTGAGATGGTTTACGTTGAGACTTGGAAAAGTTTAGAGATGTGTCATTTCTATGCCTGTCTGGGCCCTGAAGTTGACGCTCTCTAGCTGCTTCTTCTGTAGCCATTGTAGTCACTGCTATTTTAACAGCCTGACGGAGTGTCAAGTCTGTTTTTGCGAGCAGTTTACGTTGAAAACTTTCATCATTAATGCCGCTTACAAATTTCTCACAAAGTCGCTCTTCCAGTTGAGCTCCAAAGTCGCAGTAGTCAGCTAACTTTCTTAGTTCTGCTATGAAGGTTTAACGGTCTCACCTGTTTGTCGCGTATCCTAGCTTCAAAAGTAGCTCGTCGGAGGAATTTAGAAGGTGGGGGCTCATAATGATTGCGTAGCAATGTACACAGTCCCTGAAAGGATTCATCTGTGATGCTGTGGGCATGCACACGCCAATGAGTAATCTAAACTGCTGCGCACCAATCACTGTCAAAAATATTGCTCGTTGCTTGGAATAGTCATTAACAGAACTAAAATCTAGCCTCTAAGTAGAACTTTAATCTTTCATCATAGTCTGAAAACTTTCCTTTCGTTGGCACAAAAATTCATCGATTCTGCCAAACAGTGACAGGTCTGTTGTACGTATTATCTTTACTGTGCTCAAAGTCGAACTAACCTGATATTCTGGACAGCTTGTAGCTCGATGGAGTGAAGAAATACCTGCGTAGCATTAATCTTTAGTAACTTCACAAATTTAATCCACGTCGCCAAATCTGTGCGGCCTCATTATAGTTTGGCAATTGGATACGCATGGATAGCTCAGCACAACAACCTTACAATGAAATCAGCAATCGACCATGTTGGATGTTTATGACACTACTGAATCTTAACTTTAATTGTTCATCCTGACGACTTCCAAATTAATTAATTTTAACAAGGAGACATAACTACGGCAATTAACGATAGTGAACCAAGCACCGTTATTGCTCATTAAATAGATATTACAGAGATATATTACAGGTTTGTTCGGGGGGGGGGGGGGGTCGTGTTTTTCCCCCGACAGTTAGAATAATATTCCTGAAGCTATACTTATCAATAAATTATATTAAAAATGGGCGGTGTACTTTTATAACTTGATATATTTCGGTTTTAGAACTTTTCAACGCTTTCCCTTTCTCTTCCCCATTTTTATCACCCCCCTCCCCCCTCTAACCCAGCCCACTTTTACTAAACCTAAACTAACTTATCAATCGTCTCTCCTCCACCTCCCCCCTCCCCCCACCACCCTGAAACAATATGTACGCAGGCCTAGCAGTGTGTGGGACGGTTCTGTTGTCCAGCTGGATAGTGACTGGTGTCCTCAGCTTGAATAGAGGTTGGGTGGCTTCGGACTTTGCCATGGGGTGAGTGGTTTTGTTGTTTAACGAGTCGAACTTTTTAATTTTATGTCGTTGCTTGTTTGTTTTTCGTTCTTTTTATTGTTGTTGTTGTTGCTTTGTCGATTTTTTTGGTTGATTTGTTGAGGGGGAGGGGGGGTGCTTTTTTCCCCCTTTTGTTTTGTTTTTTTAGTTATTTAGTAAGCGTTTCACGTCACAATTTCAACACAATTACACCACAGCTGTTGTTGTTGTTGCTGTTGCTGCTGCTGTTGTTGTTATTGCTGATGACGTTTTCGGACTTTAAAAATGTATTTATTTAGTTAGCGTTTTACGTCCTTACAGCACAACTAGATCTCTCTCTCTCTCTCTCTCTCTCTCTCTCCCCCCCCCTCTCTCTCTCTCTCTCTCTTGCCCTTTTAAAATCCCAGTGGAGGAAAGGCCGTTAACAACATTTTTCCAGCATCTGTCCTGTGCATCATTTTCTAGCTGTTTCCATTATGTCCTCGCATTTTTCATTTCCGCTTTTACCGCTTGCCTCCATGTCATCTTTGGTCTTCCTTTCTTACGTTTTCCTTGTGGATTCCACGTCAAAGTTTGTCTAATGATGCTTGTCGGGGATCTCCTCCGGGTGTGCCCAATCCATTTCCATTTCTTCACCTGTATGTCTTCCTTTACTGGCCTTTGGCTTGTTCTTTCTCACAGTTGAGCATTTTTGACTCGATCGTACCACTATCCCTTTTTTACATCCATTTATGAAGCTCTACAGTTTCCTTGCTATTGATGCTGTGAGCCTCCATATCTCTGAACCATACAGTAGAACAGTCTTCTTTTTTTATAATGGACGATAACCATCCGCTCAATAAGAAAGAGGGGCAGATTTCTCCGTCCCTCGGGTGCCTCGGGGCAGTATCCGCCTCGCTAAACCAGTGGGCACCGGAGGAGAAGCTGAGAACAGATACCACCTTTGGTGTTAGCCAAAAGTAGAACAGTCTTCACTCTTCTTTTGAAGATTCTCAGCTTGGTGTTCAATCCCAGTTCCTTAGACATCCTTATATTCCTGAGGATAATGAATGATGCTCTTGCCTAGATAACAGTTGCCCTTTTTTTGTTTAGTTTTTGGCTTTGTAGGGTTATTTTTTGGGGATTCTTAAATTTATTTCGTAGGCTTTTTACATCACTTATGACATAAGTAGATCCCACAAGTGCGGAAGATTAAAGGTGCTGCACACATGTTCAAAGAAAAAAAGGTGGTGGACATAATAAAAATAATATTATTATATGTTTGATGGCAAAGAAGGAGCAAACCACTCAAGTGCACCCACCAACCATCAGTGTCCAAACTGTATCAGCCTGTTTTCCTCAGTCACACCAACCCACAAGCGGACAGATTTACAGACTACTACTTAGCTCCCAACACCAGAGTAGGACCCTTTGTCATCGGAATTTTGGCCGGCTACCTCATGGCGCGACACGGCGGCCAGATCGCCATTCAGTGGGTATGGCGTGCCCCTTCTTCACTCTGACAGCTTCATATTTTACGCTTCATTCAGTTTCGTTTAGTTTAAGTAGAATTTTTACAGCACTAGCAACGCGAATAGGTCACCAATAGCCTGATCTTTTACACTTAGTTTACTTTAGCTTAGTTTAAGTAAGAGTTTTATGGCACATGTAACATCGTCGGCACTTTTATGACCTATTTGTGTCGCAAGTCCCATAATACTCTCACAAGACAACAATTTGCAACATCTTTCGTCCTTATCTCTCCTCCTTCTTTTGTGTTTGTTACTCTCTTGTATAACACCTCTAATCTTCGGCACTAATAATATGACCTGTTTGTGTTGCAATTGCCGTAAATGTTTCCTAAAATAAAAACACTTGCAACACAAATAGGTCATACAGGTGTCTAAGGTTAGAGGTGTTACTAATGAATCGTCTATAAAGAAAAGGGGGAGAGATCAGGACGTTTGATAGAAAAGAAGAGGTTTTACTTCCCATCGACGCACCCCGACCCCCCCAAAAAAAAATTTTTTTTAATGTTTAGAATAAATCCTTCCCCCTCCCCCGCATGCCCTCATTTGGCTAAAATTGAGTTTTGAAATATTATAGTGATCTACTTAAATGAGGTAGTGCTTGATGAGGCCCACGTGGGACGCTCATTCTTAAAAATAATCAGGAAATGATAAATGCAAATTTTGGGAAACCTGAATGACATAAGGGTTTTGAGCATCTAGATCTCTCTGACAAAATTGAAGGCAAACGAGGCAGGGGTAGGCCCAGAGCGACCTGGGCCAATGGGTAACAGGGAAAGATCAGGGAAACGTAGCTTTTGTAAGAGCATCCGAGCAAAGGAATGAAAGTAGAATAATGATTGCTGATATCTATTGCAGATCTGGGACTGGGTGAAGATGATGGTCTACATAATGAACCGGAAACACTTCAGAGCGCATAATTTGATATTTTACAACACACGTCGACGGGAATGGGCTATTTCTGATGTGATGCAGCCTGGTGCGACAAACTTACAAAAGACATTAGTGGCATTCTTTGAGTTACAAGTCTTGATAATAATATAATAATCCTTGTTTTTATGCCACGTGATTGTACGTTGCACATATTGGCAGTACATAATAGTAAGCATGATGATTGGTTGGGCTGCTGCTATGGCAACCGGCCTTTGGATTGTTTAGAATTTCCATAGGAGAGTAGTGGGATTCTCTTCCCTCCAAGTCGAGAAAACACAATCCTTGTCGTATATTTTGCAGAGTTGTTGTTGTACATTTTGATTTCCTTTATGTATTTTGTCGCCCATTTTACATCGGCAGTACGTGGTGGTCATTGGCTGGGCCGTTGCCGTGGCAACCGGCCTCGCGGTTGTTTACGGTATCCATGGCGACATAACTGCTAAGGACCCCAGCTCTACAGAAGTTGCTGCTCTCTACAACGCTTTGTCCAAGTCGGTGTGGGCTGTCGCCATCAGCTGGGTCGTCATTGCCTGTGCTTCGGGATACGGAGGTGAGAAGTCCTTTGTAGCTGTAGACTTAATGATTATACACCAGCATCGACACAGTTTAGATACACTTTTGTTATTATAATAATATTGTGTAGTATAGTATAGTCTGTTTTTCGGCGACAGGGCGAATTAGTCACGAACGACATGGCTTACGAGAGACCTGCATGGGTGATTTCCTTTTTTTCCCCCATCCGACATCAACCGTCCCTATCTCTCCACCTTCTTTTCTTTGTATGCTACTCTCTAGAAAAGCCTCTAATCTTCAGCACTCCTATGACCTAACTGTGTGGCTCCCCTTGAGGAGAGGTGATACAATGTTATGGGTAAATTGTGCCCTCTCGACTTGGATTCGATCCGAGGAACTTGTGTCAGAATCTCTGCAAGCTTAATGAGGCTTAAATGATCAGGGAGTAGAATGCTGCATTTTTAAAGATCATTATTTGTTTGCCAACTTGCTACCTACAACCCGCTTACAAATACTCCAACATACCTGCCACTATGCTGTCTTCCCAATTAGCTCCTCTCGACACTTGTCTTAGTCCGATAGAATAGGCTAACACTAACAATGCCACCTTAACAGAGACTGTGCCCACCATTTCGGAACTTCACGGTGACGTAAAGATGGTTCCAGTAGGGAACGGGATAGAGGGTGCCCACGTCCCTCGTGACTCATTGGAGCAGAGGAAGATGGGACTAACACTAACATTACTTAAACGCAATCCCTCATCATGACTCATCACCACCATTACATCTAAAATCATCACCGTTCTCAGGTCAATGACTTACATCTATAATCCTGGAATCTCTATCTGTTATTACAGTTACTTGTTATACGAAGAATGCACGTAATACGCTATTGGACACTATCATACGCACTTTTTTTCTACTAATCAGATGGCGTCAATCTCATATAAATGGGCAAGGGATAAAACAAAATGACCAAACTGTGTTGCAAGTTTTGTAAAAGTATTACTAAATCTAAACTAAAGATAACTGCTATGTGTATATGATGTAATTGTAAAAGTTTATTGCCAGTATCGACACAATTTAGACACATCTTGTTCTACAAATTAATGTGATTGCAAATGCTTAACGCCCCATTGACACAGTTTGGGTAATTTGGTTGTTTATAAAGAATAAGAGCACAATTCCGAAAAAATGATAAGCAAGAACCTTATTTAGAAAACAAAACAAAATAAAACACAACCAAAGAAACTCCCAAAAAATACCCCCCCCCCAAAAAAAAACACACAAAAAAAACACCCCAAAGCCCCCCCTCTCTCTCTCTTTTTACGTTTACTTCCCTATAACGTTTGAGGTATTTATCTGGCCCCTGTAAAATTGTGACAACTGATTACAACCTTTTCCGGTTCAATGACTTATTAATCCCTTCCCCCTCCCCTCCACCAGGTCCTGTGAACTGGCTCCTGTCGTGGAAACCGTTGATCGTGCTGAGTCGTCTGTCCTATCTCGGCTACCTGATCCACCCGTACATCATGTACATCTACTTTGGCAACCAGGGAGCTGCCTTCTTGCTCAACGACTCCAACATGGTAGTTTTATTCTTTGTTGGTGTTTGTTTAGTTTCGTTACTGTTTGTTTGTTTTTGTTGTTTTGTTGGGGTTTTTTTTACTGGCTTTTGGTTTGTCTGCATTGTTTTTGTTGGTATGGTTGTTTTGGCTTGGGTTGGGATATTTAAATTTTTTTGGGGGGGGGGGGTTAGAGGGGGGATGGGTATTTTTATATTGTAAAATTGTTGTATAAGCCTGAGACTCGACACCAGGAATGATGCTTATAGCCATTCAAATCCCTATCTATTACTCTCAATTGCACTGAAAACAAGTTAAAACAGCAAACGTTGTACACATGACAGATTTTTTAAAGAGCCCAATTTTTGGTACCACCTTCCCGTAACGAGCAGCTCACGTGAGCTTCTTCAAGAACCACCGGTACCTCATTTGATTTCTTTCCCTTCCAAGAAATTCTCAGCAGTCTAGTAACTAAAATTTACTAAGGAATCACATTTCGGTTGCTTCTATATAGTCGCTTTTAAGGACAGGCAGGCTAGCCCATATTTCGGAGGTTTCCAGAATTGGGCTTTACTCTACTTATATGAGAAGTTTGGTTTCATTGGTGTGTTTATTTGTTTGGTTATAGAGAAAACTCTCCTTGTCTTTTAAAGTAACTGAACAAAGGGCAAAACCTTTACCTTCGATTTTCTCAAAACAGCATTTTTCGGGATAGCCCCCTTGTGCTTAACAAGCGACCATATTATGTACTCTGTATTTTGTGGTTGTAAACCAAGCGTTTTCTCCCTCCTTATCTATTACCGTACCCTCACTTACACTGTAAACTGTCATGACAGCAAACGTTGTACGTTGTACGACCGTAAGGTCGTGGGGTTCGAATCAGGGGCCCAATGATGTTCTGTTAGTGTTTGAGCGCTTAAGCAGTTCCTTACGTTGTATGCTTCCCGGGAAGCTGAGAATGTTTCTCAGTCATTATCATTTTTACTACTATTATTATTACTAGACACAGACCTGTTCTACGAACGGTGATATAGTGATAGGAAAGCCCAAGATAAAATGCTTGTACCGGTACCAGATTCATTGCCGTAGGACCTCTGTGTAGAAGACATTGCTGGTATATGCACCATCTGGAACTCTGTCCTGGGCAGCAGGTCTGTTTGCATGTATCCTAATAGAGTCCCTGGACCTAACACGACTCATTTCGACATATAATTGTCAATGTGAAAAAATCGTCCTGTAAAGAAACCCCTTTCCTTTTCAAAGTCCGTCCCTGATCTTTGTTAGCAGTCATTGCAAAAGCAGGTCTTACCGGAAATTGTTTCCGTAGCATATGGAAGGGAAATATGTTGTCTGAGGGCATGAGGGGAATCCTTGGGATGAAAAGACTCTTTCTGGCATGTGGACCGCAAGCAACGACTACATAAATTACATGTTGATGAAGGTGTTGAACCCTAGGCTTTCTCAGACTGAGAAGGCCTAGGTTGAACCACATATCGAGTCCCGTTGCAGCGGCTGTTTGTGGGATCCAAATTTCTCAGCAAAATGGCAATATCAGTTTGTGGGCTGGCATACCTGACGGACATAGAGAATTGATCAATTCGATGGGGTATTGGTGTTCATTTTCTTCCACCGAATCACTGATCCTGTGGACTTTTTCTTCTCCGGGAAAAGGACTGCAGGATCAGGATATTGATTCAGTCTTCTTCTGTGTCGGTGGGACAGATGATGCAGTGGGAAGCCAGCCAGTCAGGATTTGTGTTAGACTGAAAGTTACCGAAGACAAAATTTATCAACTCTCGTTCGTTGTTCACTGTGATGTTATCGGGCAGTTTTATCGCAAACTCCCCGATTTGCTTGCATACGTTGTGTTTGCCATCACCAATGTTCAGTAGACAGTTGGAGAAATTAACAGTCTCATCTGTAAGCAAAATCCTCATGTTTCTTGTCAGTCTGAGCACATTAACATGCTCCCACAGATATGATGATTTCAGGGTTGCATTGACTATTTGTGATCTTGAGCCATGGCGAACTACTGGTAGTATTTGGCGCCAGTCACCTGACATCAGCACAGTTAGCCCACCGAACAGAGAGTTATTCCCACATATGTCTTGAAGCGTTCGGTCTATGGCTTTAAAGATGTGTTTGTGGTCCATCGATACTTCGTCAATGATGAGCAGCTCTGTTTGGCGTAATAAAGTGCCACTGGCATCTCGGGGACTCACACTGCACATGGACTGTTCGTTCACACACAGAGGTATTTTGCATCTGCTGTGTAATGTTCTGCCATTTGAGAGCAGAGTTGCTGCACTGCCTGACAGAGCTGTAGCAAGGGCGATCTTCTTAAAGGAACGGACAGCCGCAAGAATCAGGCTTATAGGGTGGGTTTTCCCCAAACCCTCCACTTGCCTCCAGCGCAAATATCTTGCCTTGCTTCTGTACAAATGACTCTATCACAGCATCACACACGACTCTTTGTTCTTCATTAAGCTTTGGGTACTCTTGATTCTCCTTCTCTCGCAGGTTTTTTGTGTCAAAATTGAACTCCTCGTGGACAAATCTTGGTTGTTCTCCCTCAACGTGACTGTGTTCTGCAGGTGGCAGCTGAAAGTCTTTATGCAGATTCGTTTCATCATTATCAAGAATGTGCTGAAGTTGTAGCAACACTTAGTTCTCAATCTGCGGATTCAACTCTGTGATCTTGTCTCTCATCATAATGTCCCGGCACAGTTCCAATTTGTGCTTGTGCCAAAATGAGAGAGGATCAGCGGGGCGACAATAGATGGGAATGGTTGTAAAGGCAAGACGTAACTGGGGTCCAAAACAGGGAGATGCTTCTTACGTTACTGCATTCTTCTCAGTGTCACCATCGACCAGTCCAAGTTGGTTGCATGCGTCTTGATAAGATGTGCAACTTGATCCATTTACTCGATAAAGCACAATATGAAACAGAAGTAGGCCCCAGTCCAAAAAAACAACAACTAATATTCCGTGGGCCTATAGAAGCAGCTGAAACAGAACTATGTGGCATACACACACGTCAAAACACAAACAACACTTCTGTTCTTACTAACTACAGCAAAAAAGTACAAATCTTTGGCACACACACAACAAAACACAAACCGCACTTATGTCCGTGTTAACTTCTCCAATAAAGTAGAACTCTGTGGCACACACACAACAAAGCACAAATCGCACTTCTGTTCTTGCAAACTACTCACACGCACAACAAAGCTCGGGTTCGAAACGGAAGTAGTCCCCAGTAAAATATGAAATGGCTAAAGGTAGAGTGAAAACATCAGAGATCTTCGATTTACAGGAAAAACCATCAAACCTGAAAAATCAACCCAAAAAATTGAAAATATGCCCACGTAACCCTTTGGGGCAATTCTCGTCTGAATCATATTTTTGTACATTTTATGGGCACCTGTGTAAAAAGTTTTTACTGACCCCACAAACGGGCTTAGCTCCATTATAATAAGATTTTAATTATTGTTAGTATTGTTGTTGTTGTTGTTATTATTATTGTTATTATTATTATTCGTCTATTCAGACGGTCAATTTAGCTTAAGATGGTCTCAAGGTTGTCATCATGCAGTTTCTTTCAAGGCTAATTCTTCCTATGTTTGAAGCGCAGATTCTGTCGCAGTGCTTGCATGTCAGTGACGCGGATCGAAGTTCTGTATTTCCGCTGTTTTTCTTTCGTCGTTGGCGCTTCTCAGCCTGGTTGTTTCTAAGGCTGCTCTCTTGCATTATAGTTCTTTCCTTTATCATTTTCTTACATGTTTTCCTGTCCTCAGCTATTTCTTCCCAGATGCTAACATCTACTCCAAGCTTAGATAAGCAGTTTTTGCAGGTGTTTTTGTACCTCAATTTTGGTCTTCCTCTTGGACTCTTTCCCTGGACAAGTTCTCCATAGAAAAGTTGCTTCGGAATCCGGTTATCGTCCATTCTCTTGACCTGACCCACCCATCTCAATCTTTTTAAACACAGCATAGCTGCCATGCTCTGGAGGTTTGCCCGTGCCAACACTGTAACATTTGTAACCTTGTCACGCCTCGAAATGCCCAAGATCTTGCAGCAGCATCTGAGATAGAAAATGTCTAGGCGCTTTTCTTGCCTGCTGTAAAGGTCTATGTTTCAGATCCATAAAGGAGTGTGCTGAAGACACATGCTTCGTAAATCTTGATCTTTGCTTTGATGGTTAATATTTTGTTTTCCCATGCTTTGTTGTCAGTCTTTCAAAAGCTGTGACTGCCTTCCCTATCATGATGTTGATCTCATAATCAAGAGATGTAGTAGAGCTGATGGTAGACCCCAGGTAACAGAACCTGTCCACTGTCTCAAGTTCCTTGTCCTTCAGCCATATATGGCTCTTCTCTGCATCTCTTGAGTTAGGATGACTGTTATCTTAACACTGATGACCAAGCTAAAGACCTTGCATGCTGCTGATAGGCGGTCCAATATTGTTTGTAGGGTTGATTCTCTGAGAGCAACAAGAGCAGTATCATCGGCAGAGAGAAGGTCTCGTACTGTTGTTTTGTTGATCTAGGTCTTGGCCTTGAGTCGAGCAAGATTGAAGAGCGACCTATCAGTTCTCCAATAGAGGAAGACATACCCTGGTGACTCTTTGAATGCGTGTTGTAGTAAGACAGCAAAATAAGTGCTAAAAAGGGTTGGTTCTAAGACACAACCTTGCTTTACTCCGCTATTGATGTTGAAACTGTTTGATGGCATTCATATTTTCGTGGAATGAGATGATGAGCTGCAGCAGTATTGAGGGACAGCCAATTTTTCTAAGTACCATGTACAGTCCTGATCTACTGACTGTATCAAAAGCCTTTGTCAGATCGACGAACGCAGTATGTAATGGCAGTCGTTGCTCCCTGCATTTTTCTTGTAGCTGACGGATAGAAAAGATCATGTCCATTGT
>NW_004797803.1:34503-52426 GCF_000002075.1 Aplysia californica
GGTTCTCTGGTCAGGGGGGTATGTTTGGTGGTTTGCTTCATATATATGACACTCAAAAATGACTCACTGATAATAAATTGATTATTAAACCATATATTTATTATTGTAAAGGTCTTTTTAAAAAGTGACTATAAGCGTATAGAGGGGAACATACCATGAATGTTGTTTTCCTTCAGTAGCAGTAGAAAGAGTCACGAGCCCAGAGAAGTGGGCAAATGGTTTGTAAGGGGGGGGGCAGAAAGTGGCGACGAAAGCAGACGACGGAACAATTGTTAGAGAGCAGGAAATGGTTTAAAAGGAGAACGTTTTAGAGAAGACAATTTTCTGTAGTGTTTCTTAATATACAACCTGCAGCGTACGAAAGATTAATGTTCCGTAGTCTCATAGTCTCATTATAAAACTGCCATTTTAGTGCCAAGTACGATAATCGGACCAAAAATTTGGCACAAATCGAACTGATAATAAAAAATATCAAAACAAACAAATGAACCAGCAAGCAAACACCGAGCTTGATGCGTTCGGAGTTCTAAATAAAATCATTTCGAATTGTTTTCGATGGACCTACATCTGACTTTCCTCTGTCTTTTCCTCTACTTTCTGTTTCTTATACCCAGAGCCCATAGGCACGGTTCTTTTCGGTTCAGTTCGATTTGGTTGGCGGTGATAGCCAGATTAAGGGTGAAAAGCGACCGTCGTGGCACAAACCGATCGCCCAACTCGCAGCCTCAAAATAAAAAAACAAAACCGTTTGTTTTCAGGCCGCAAATCGGGCGATCAGTTTGTCGATCTCCCAGTGGGCACTGGGTATTAGTGACGATAGTATTGCAAGACATACGCTGCTGGCCGCACTCAGGGAACCAGGCTGTGTTGAGGGTACCCAGACAACGGCCGCGGCCAGGGAACATGGCCGTAATATGGTACTATTAGACGTGAGACGAAAATTGCCATCTCCTGCTTTGCAATTGCAGAGTTTCTCCCCCTTTTGCATTCCGCAGACTTAGCATGACATCTCGCTGATTCGTTTCAGTTTCAGCCAAAACGCAGTCTACTAAATGTAACTATTTCATTTGTATTTGGCACGAGTTATGCGCCCCTTGCAACACAATAAAGACATATAAGTGTGAAAGATTAGAGGAGTTACAAGAGAGTAAAGAAGGAGGAAAGGATAAGAACGGTAGATGTTTGACAAGACAAAAAGAGCAAACCACACAAGACCAAGAGAGGTCGCCAACCACCCACAGTTAATGTTACCACTGTCTCATATGTAAAGGAACTTCACTCGCGACAGTGGTTGTAACCTCTGCTCTATTCTGTTACCTCCCTTCGACAACTGCAGGAAGGGTCCCATGCGACAAAAACAATTGGGGGGGAACCACACGTCTAATCCTAACTTATTAGAAGATATTAATATAATAGACCGCTTAACACAAAAAGTGAAAATGTAAATCTATTTTAATATGTGAAGAATACAAAGTACAAGAATATAATATACTAGCTGGGCCCCCTTTCGATGAAAGGAATGATCAGTGCAGATCTAGATTCTAATGTAAGACCAGTTAACATTGTTCCCAGTAGCAAGAAAAAGAATTTGACAAAGAAGTCCAGAAAAAGCGATGACGAGCATCAAACGAAACGATCACAGTCGAATTTAGCACCAAGTAAAAAAAGAAAACATGAGGCTAGATCCATAGCCTATGGGTTGCAACTTAAAATAGTGCTCAGTATTGCGCGACAATGCGCGATAGTATCGATTATCGAACGGAAGTACCCCTTGAAATGAACAAACCTGGCGGATTTTCTTAAAATTCCAGAGACAGAAGCGTCGGCCTACAAAAGCGATCGGGGAAATAAAGAACTTTAGCTTTTTGCAGAAAAACTGTCTCAAAACTGAAAAAACGAAGGGCGTCATGATCTGGAGAATATTTTAAAGAATCTTTTGGCGAAAACCGCATGTCGGTCGATGCTGCCTTTAAAAAGCCTTTTGAATAACAAAATTCGGCCACCACAAATAGATAATTGATGAATCTCGAGTGATCCTGTCAACTGAATATATCACACTGGAACTAACTTAGAAATTTAACTTTAACAATAAACCAAACCAGCAGCATGCATAAATATAATCCTCAAACCTGAAGGAACTCAAATGTGAATTAACTTTTACGCCTCTCTCTACAAATGAGATCATTAATGAGGTGGGCAGTTAGACCCTGCCTGTCACAGCTAACTGGGGTTGAGAGTTGAGAAAAGACAAAGCCGTCCCTACATGCAGACGGACAAAAATGCTCTGCAAAAAAATCATTCCCATACCAGATTGAAACTTAAAGCCCTTGATTGTGACGGCAAAGAGACTAACACACTACACCACGGACGTCGGTGAACTGAATCAGCACAAGTTCTGAGCTACAAATAGTCTTCAGTACTTTGATTATGTTCAGATTCGAGCAAGAATTTTGCTATTGGGCTCCTATTCTATCGTCTTTTTTCTCCTTAAAGTTAACTCGATTTGAAAATTAAAGACAAAACCGTCCCGCATGGAGACAGACGATAATAATCCATTAAAAAATCTTTACCATACCAGAATGGTATACCAGAGACTAACCCATTACAACACAGACATCTTAAACTGAATCAGCAGTGGTTTAGACTAGAGCCAGAATTCTGCTGTTGGGTTCCTTTACTAAAATCTATTTTATTCAAGAAGTAAAAATTGTTGTTTTTTTTAATACATGTTTTATC
Organism: Aplysia californica; assembly: GCF_000002075.1. Taxonomy (NCBI): domain Eukaryota; kingdom Metazoa; phylum Mollusca; class Gastropoda; order Aplysiida; family Aplysiidae; genus Aplysia; species Aplysia californica. The sequence continues at coordinate 37,240 of NW_004797803.1, forward strand.
ATACTTATAATCAACAACAATATAACAACAACAACAACAACAACCACAGCAACAACAACAGCAACAACAACGACCACAGCAACAACAACAACAACAACAACAACAACAGCTCAAGCCTGCAGCACTGTGATTATGTTCAGACTCGAACTGGGATTTTGCTGTTTGGTTCCTTTTGAACAATGTTTTTATTAAAGCAACAAAACAAAATACATCATGTATAATCAACAATTTGTTATGGAAAAAAGGGCAAAACTTTAACCTGAATTTTTTTTTCTTCTTTTCTGTCGCGTTGTATGTGTGTGTCATAATTATACTTTAATATAATCATAATCAACAACGTATCAAGGAATATTTTTAAAACTTTACTCTGAATTTTTTAGTTGTTGTTTTTTTCTGGGGTGTCGTTGGGGTTTTTTTTCGTGGGAGGGGGCTGGGATTGGGTTGTTTTGTCTTTTTTTTGGGGGGGGGGCGGCGGGGGGGGGGAGCTACTTTCAAGTGAAATACTATTAGAATAGTCATACTCAGTAATGTGTCATGAAACTAATGTAAAGACTCTAACCTGAATCGCTTCTTGTCTTTTATTTTCATTTTTGTTTTTGTTTTTAAATTCTAGAGACAAAAAAAAAATTTTAATCAGTCAATAATGTCCAAAATATTTTTACTTTCATCAAAACAAAAACAAAAACTTACTACATGAAGCCTTTACCCATAGAATTTATACATGCACTACTCGTACTACATAAAAATAAAACTGTACAACTTGTTTTGTAAATATCTTCCTCCATACTGAAGTTTTGCGTTTCAAATTTGAACATAACAATTTGGAAGCCAAAAGGAATTTGTCTGATATTCAGTTTAGATAAGCCCATTGAATAGTTTCGCTTTATTTTTCGCTCTATGGCACATTTTAAAAAACTACCCATTTTCAACTTTGTCGCCATTTTCATAACATTACGCACCAGTTCGCATTAGACCTACTACTAAAAGTTGCAACAATGGCGCCATATTGCAAGCTACAACAGTCTAGCAAGTCAACAGAAGTCTGCAGATATTATTATTCCCAAATTTCGTTGCTGAGATCGAGTTTACGTTTAATAAAGAGCAGAGAGCTTTTTGTATTGAGCATCACCTCTCCACAAACTCACTACCCTTGACATTTTGTTCGTTTTGCGTACGCCATGGAGAAAATGCTTAGGTGCCTTTATAACCTTTGTTGTGATGAGTAGAGAAGTTCCGTCAGTTTGGATCTAAAGCGAATCAGAACAAAAAATGTCATTTAAAATGATCACTTCAGGTCGAGCGCGCACCACGCACAGCCCTTTAAAAGTCACCACGGCGCAGATTTCAGTAGCTGAGTCCCTTGAGACGTTTGTGATAGACGATCTGCACCTAGGACTTCCCTACACCTCAACAGTCTGCCTTCTCGTGGCAGATCTTAACCTGTGACTCTACTCTTTTCATCTTCGCTAGGCTGAGATGACATAGATCAGAGCATGGCAATGTGTTCAATATATGTTAACTCCAAAAATACTGTCTATTGGGCACCCCACTCCATACCGTCTCTAGAAGCAACTTCATACTGTATATGTACAGCGTATGTGGCTTTAAACACCCATGGTTTAGCAGGTCCTTGTGTTTGGGCGCTATTTAACATTTTTAACGACGCGTAAAAATGTGTCGAGTCCAAAGGAGGACACGTAGAGCACTGCTTCTAGGAATTTCAGAATGAAATCATTAGTTTTGTTTAACTCGGTAAAAGAAATTAGATGTTGTTTAAATGTCACAGGGAAGGAAAATCAAATGGTAAAGAGAAAATAAAGAAAAAGATCAACCAATCTTATCCCAACTTCCTTTGCGAGATTGCTAAAAATTGATGGACTTTGCGTTTTCGGGAGCTTTTTTCTTTAAGCTTTTTCCGTGTTCAAAATAAGTTTCTGCTTCGTGTATTTTATGTCACACAATTTCTTTTTGAATGAATTATGTTTGTTCGAAATTACAGCATTCTAGGACACATTTTGTGCGAGTTATTCAGAAAAAAAAGTTGTACAGTTGTTGTTGTTTTTTGTTTTTGGGTCACCCTGTATTTCGACAGTCCGATACAAGCTTACCTAAGTACGGTGACAATTCGTTGCTCAAATCTCCTCAAATCTTCCTCACATAAAAAATCAACTTACAACACCTGCACGCACAGTGAAGAATCTAACCGATGTCTTTGGTAAATCTGCAAACATACATACAAACTCCATTTATTATTTTTCCCAGGAAATGAAGAAACTGAAGCCTCGCAAATCCCCATGACCAGATAAGATCCACCATGAAAGGCTTGTCAACCTCAATCCCGCTGGAAAGGGTACTTTTCTCTAGCTAATCAGCAAGACGTGGAATAAAAACAAATTCCCCAAAGCATGGAAAAACGCCACCATCATCCCTATTCTTAAAAGAAAAGAAAACCCGCTGAAGAAATGAAAAGCTATCGACTCATTTCACTCACCTCATGCATCAGAAAACTAGCAGAGAGGATGATAAACCACCGCCTATACTGGTGGTTGGAAATAACCGGTGCCTTGGACAGCAACCAAGCAGGATTTCGTGCGGGCCAGCGAGCAGATGACCAGCTCTTCAGGCTCAGTCAGAAAGTCCTTGATGGCTTCCAGGAAAAGAATCATACAGTTGCAGTTGCAGTATTCGTTGATCTCCAACAATCTTACGACAGGGTATGGAGAAAAGGCCTCCTGTGGAAGATGACACAGACAGGAATCCACGAGAAACTCTACAGATGAATAAAGACGTTCCTAATTGACAGGACAATCCAGACCCAGATGAACAATGGTGTGTCCTCCAAAGCTGTATTGGAGGAGGGCCTACCCCAGGGTTCCTCTCTGAGCTGCATAATCTTCCTTGTTTTCATCAATGACCTGCCTGAGATACTAAAATCGGAGAAGGCCCTATATGCAGATGACCTAGCCATATGGCATTCAAGTAAATAAACTGGCATCAGTGCACGACTTATAAATGAGGACCTAGATAGATTTGACAACTACTGCTGCAAGTGGAAACTAAAAGCAAATTGTACCAAGACAATTTACACCGTCTTTACGAAAAGTCACAAGGTGGCAAAGCAAAATCTCACCATCTCACTTGAAGGAACTAAACTCGAAAACGTTGGAAATCCAACTTACCTTGGGATAGAACTGGACAGACAGTTTCCATGCAAAAACCATATCTGGAACCTGAAGGCTAAGGCCAACAAGAGACATAACCTTCTCAGACAGCTGGTTAGCACTTCAAGGGGAACAGTTAAGGATGTACTCAGACAGTTATATTTTGCTATGTACGCTCTACCATGGAATATAACATAACCACACAGATAATCTGAAGCAAACCAACTCAGAGGTTTGTTGACAAATTTTAGAATGAAGCTGTACGATCCATTTCAGGAGATTTGAGATCCACTCCAACTGCAGCTTGCGAAATCCACACAAACCTGGAACCTTTGGATCTGCGGAGAGAGGCATCAGTTGTGGAGATGAGTGAGCGCTAAAAGAGACTGGACAAAAACCACACAAACAGAAAGATCGTTGAACAGAGATGACCAAAGAAACGAATCCATGGAAGATCAATGCTCGACACAGCTACCGAATCAGTAGAAAAACACCACCTTCCATTTAACTGAGAAATGTTGAAACCCGTAAGACCAGAACCCCACCAAACACCAATACCAAGAACGCCAACATCAAACCTTCCCTCATAAAGGAGACAGAGTCTTGACGCCGAGACACTTATTACAGCTTCCTTTGTAAAGCTAACAGTACTATCCAATACAACAAGATGAAGGGACTAGAGTGACTAGACATAAGGCAGTGGAAAAGGAACTCTGTTGGATTTTTTAAAGTTGAAGGTCAACATGAAAACACAAAATCATAGATAAAATTGAAAATCGAAATTCCTTATATCTGATACCTGAGTATACCCTTCCTTAACCTCCACTTTGCAAAACGCTTTGTAAAATTTTTTATTTACCTGTCTTATCACAATAAAACTGTGAAGAAAAGTTATCTTCTTTCAGTTTTCACTGTATTTCAATATTCTGTTTCCAGAAAAGAGAATGCATTATAAAATTTTATAACGTATTGTTCTCCTTCCTATATATCCCTATTACTTTTTCTTAACCTTAAATAAGGGCTTACACACAAAGCAGCCATGTTTAACAATTCCTAAATAATCTTGATCTGACAATGTTGATATTACACTACCCTAGAATTACAAACCTCTATTTGGTCAGTACTTAGTTTTGAGAAACTTGATGTCAAAATATTTTTCGACATGTCAAGCTTCCCCTGACGTAATTTCGTGTAACATCTTAATAACGACTCTCAAAAAAGGTACGATTTTGATATAGCAGATAGAAAATGTATTGGTTTCTGACCCTGTGGTCTTAGGAACTCAAAACGATCAAAAATGTCAAACAAAACTTTGTGATTCTAAGGTAGCGATTAGTGTGGAGACATTAGAGGTAAAAACAACAAATTTGTAGCAACATGACAAATTGAGTGACTTAGCATTTAGCTGTTTTGGGGTATCAGGCAAAACCTTTATCTTCTCACAATGGTTTGGACATCTCAAATGTATGGCACCTTACAAGCTTGCCAGTAAAGCGTACTACAAAAGAATATCTGGGTACAAGGCAAGAGGAAGACCAAGGAAGACCTGGATCGAGGGTGTGAAGAACACCCTTAAGACACACAACAACCCACTCAGCCAGGCCATCCAGCTTGCTAGAGACCGAAAGCTCTTTCTCCCCTCGACGCCATAGAGGTACAAGAGGACGGGTAAAAGAAAAGCAAAGGTGTGACATAATTGTGGAATAAAAGCAGTTAGACCAATACCGTGTTCACCTAAGATTTGGGTTTAAACACGATTCAAATTGTCATGTTGCTACACATATAGTGTTGAATATTATATGCAATGAATTATAGAATAACAAAAAGAAACTACGTGGAGAAATTTAGAAATTGGCCTGTGTTCACTTCACTTTGCTAAGATCTAACATTTGCCATGAGGACCTACCGTGTAGAAGCACTCGGAAACATAGCATCTGCTATATATATAAAACGAGAAGCAATAAACACCTCACAGAATTTGCGTAACGTACTTGTTTTCTCTCTCAAATGACTGCATTTAATATTATGATTCGCAATATGTCTTTCAAATGGTATGATCATGTATTAAAGTTGAAATAAATCAACTAATACAGTGTTATATTATAAGAAAGTATAGTCCAAATGTCCCGTCAGTTACCGTGGAAAATCCCGCTTGACATTCATCATCATCCAGTGCCAGATCTGCGACAGACATCGGCGATCATGATTTTCCATTCATTCCTTTGCTCGGATGCTCTCAGAAAAGCTACGTTTCCCTGATTTTTCCCTGTTACCCATTTGTTTAGGTTCCCTAAGTATGTTGTTCTGGGCCTACCCCTGCCTCGCTTGCCCTCAATTCTGCCAGTGAGAGCTAGATGTTCAAGACCCTTACGCTTGACATTACTATGAGCCAAAGGGGAAATGTGGCCTTGAGGTGAGGTGCTCACCTTTCATGCCAAATGTACCGGGTTCGAACTCGGTGCGTACTGACATGTCCGATTCAGATTTTTCTCTTCCGTTTCATCAGTTTCTTCTTTATTTTTCTCTTACTTAAAAACAAGCCAAAATAAGGATGAAATAAAACCAAACAACTCACTTTTGCTTACACACTCCCTCAGTCTCCCTAGATTCTCGGATACGGAAGAAAAATATGGGAGGGCCTGTCTGCATGTGGCACAGGTTACAGATCTATAGGTGATTGAAAATCGTAAAATAATAGGTCACAATGCATCTTTCTGGCAAAATGAAGAATGCTTTTTTTTATCTTTACAACAAAAAATACGTCCCTTTATTACTTGTAAATAGAAAGACACCTCCTACCCTTATTCCTTCTTTGAATAGTCCCAATTTTAACTGTCTTTTTTCTAGACTGTAAAACATCAAGAAAGATATGATAAGAAGAGAGGAACCCAGTACTCGAGCGAACTATTTCCTATTTGTTTGCCGCCCAGTGAGAGGTCATGTGGTATGCATACTTACTGTAACACAGTAAGAAGAATACTTGATTACCTCAAATGTACAACTGGGATCTTAGGAAGACTGGGTGCTCCATGCTTCTTCACCCCTCTTCATAAAGGTTTATTTCAGTGTGGGCAGGCTGATTGTCTCCTTCATCAGCTGGTTGTTGTAGCGTCTGGTGGGGTCGTGCAGGCTGCTCCTTCTGTCTTCACCAAACTGTTAGAAGAAAGAAGAAAATATGTGTCATATCGCACCTACATTCTATATTACTTATCTAAAGCACCTGAACTAGCACACTGAGTTTTCAAAGTGGAACCTTTGTTGTTATGAAGTGGAGACAAGCTTTAGCCCACTAAGTTTTAGTAACAGACGTTCGTTCTAAAGGTGAAGAGAATTTTTTTTCAACATATTTTTTTGTGCCAAAGTTCTTGCTTGTTCTTTTCCTAAGTTTTTTCGTTCTTGCGGAGCAAGTTTACGCGGACGGAGGAAACAGTAACTTGCACTGTGTTCACCTTAGTGTTGTGTTTGAACAGGACTCCAATTGTTATGCTGCTACATATTTTATAGTACTGCATGTTATGAGCAAGGAATTACAGAATAGCAAAAAAGCAACATGGAGAAATTTAAAAACCTGCCTGTATTCACTTTATTTTGTTGAGATCTGACAAGGGCCATATGGGCCTACCGTGTAGAAGCACTCCGAAACAAATTATCTGCTATATAGTAGATTAGGTATAACAAGCATCAAATGAAACTAAACACCTCACAGAATTTGCATAAAGTACTCTTTTCTAATGACTGCATTTATTATTATGATCCTTAATATGTCTTTTAAATAGTATGATCATGTATTACAGTTGAAATAAATAAATTGATATTGAATTGCACTGTTATCATTATAAAAAAGTATAGTCCAAATGTCCCGTCAGTTGCCGTGGAAAAGCCCGCTTGACATTTGTATGAGCCAAAGGGGAAATGTGGCCATGAGGTGAGGTGCTCACCTTTCATGCCAAATGTACCGGGTTTGAACTCGGTGCGTACTGACATGTCCAATTCAGATTTTTCTCTACCGTTTCGTCTGTTTCTTTTTTTTTCTCTCTTACGTAAAAAAAGAAAACGTCAAAAAAAGAAGAAAAAGACAAAAAAAACAACAAATGAAATGAAATCAAAGTCCCCACTTTCGCTCACACACTCATTCTGTCTCCCTAGATTCTCGGATACGGAAGAAAAATATGGGAGGGCCTTTTTGTATATGGCACCCGTAAAAATTCCCTGGGGGTGGTGGTGGAGGGGGGAGACAAGTGCTGGCTTTTTATATCACTTTCAGAACATAATCGATTAAGATATCGTAATTCCGCTGCAACAAGCTGGTTTGTGATGATAACGATGAGAACAGGATAAATGTTGTTGTTTTTTTATATCGTTTAACCTAAAGGAGTGTAGATAAGGCGCTATATATTTTGGCCTACAAAAGATCACGAGTCTAATTAGATATTACCTTCCCCATTGCACTATCTCAAAACTATCCTCAACAGTCCGTCGCTCACATACATTTGTGAGACAGCGTGGTTGAATCAGGTTCTCGTCAATTTTTGGGCACATATAGTTATTGGTATCATCTTAAAGCTTGTTCACTTGTCTTTATTTGGATGAAAAAAATATCCGTTTATCTTAAATACAAGTCGAGATATTTGAGAATGAAGGAGGCGGGGGTCACCTGTTTTCAGAGGTAAAATTTGTGAGAAAATGGCGAACAAAGATTAGTTAGTTCCTTAGTTTAAGAGTCCCTGGTGACTGAAAATTTACATTTTGTGTGCCTTTAATCAACGTTTTTCAGTAAAATCCACACAGAAATGAGTTCTTTAATAGCCATAAAAGGTGTTGACCCCAAAAACAAAAATTCGATAAAAATTCACAAACCTGCGGAAAATTGCAAGTTTCTTCACATTGATTATTTTGACGAGCGCCTGATTTCACCACGCTGCTTCACATTTCAGTAATGGCGCTTAAACATAGTCGATAGGGGGGGAAACGTCAAAATAATACTCGTATAATAACTATCTAGTTTCAAGGTGCCCAACAAATGAAACGTTTTTGCATGTAGCATGCAGAGTTGTACTGGCGAGGGATGAACTGTTAGGAAGTATAGGGTGGCTTCCTCCGGGTAAAGTGGTTTCGTCGTATTGTGATGACTCCACTCGCCCCGGGACGGCCAACCCACAAGAAATTGTAATTATCACTCTGGATAAACGATCTGGTTCAAAACAAAAATTATGAAAAAAAAAACTGAATCCAAGAGATAAAAGTATAGTAAACACGTTATGTTCAACTCAAATCAACTTAAGAGCACATATTAAAAAGAGATTGAAAATACAGATGTAAACACAAAAACACAACCCTCATACCTGCAAAATCTGTATTTCCATCTTGATGCCACCACCATAGTCTGAGACGTCGTGCAAACTTTCGGAACTTTCCGTAACACTGTAAAGACGCTCTACAAGGGAGCGGGAACGAGTGTGTACGCCTCCCGAGGCGACGGAGCAGAGGAATGTAGAACTAGCAAAATCGGAACAATTAACTAGATCTACTCACCAGTTTCTGTAACAATGTCGGGTTAGAGTCTGTAACAATGTCGGGTTAGAGCAGAGCTATTGTTACACTTAGACCTGTATTTTATTGATAAACGTAAAAAAAATGAAGTAACATGATCCTCCTTACACCTTCCATGAACAATTCTGGTTTTGACTGATTTTTTTTTCTAGAGCATGTTACATGAATCAGCGAAACAGATAAGGTATGAAGGGAGGAAAGCAGTACTTGTGTGGTTCGAACTCATGTCGTCTGTTTATATACATAGACACCAATCCCCGTACAGACGTCTGTGATGTGGTTGGTATACGGGGTGCCCATTGCGGATGGAATCTGGCTAACAGGTTGCCCCGACCTGACTCGATCTCCCAATTGGCAGCCCGTATTAGGCTCTCCGACATTGCACGCTAAAAAATGACTTAAGTTTGCCCGTGACGAAGCAGTTTTTTTATTGCTGTCGTTCCAGATCTACATCATAACAGTAGGAATGTTTCCTATCACACCGTTCTTGTATATTTATCTAAAGGACGAAACTAGCACATTGCTTTTTTAAAGTAGAACTTTTTGTGTTATAAAATATTGGGGCGGTTTAAGTTGCTGCCCACTCAGTTTTAGTCACAGACGTTCGTTCTGAAAGTGAGGAGAATTTATCATCATGTTCTTTGTGCTGAAGCTCTTGGCTGTACTTTGTCTGAGTTCTTACGTTCTTGCGGAGCAAGTGAACGGGGACGGAGGAAACGCCGTGTCCGAAGACAAGCACCACCAAGAACAAAAAGGCAAAAGGAACAATAATCTGTACACCGAGGCCTTGTCAAGACTGCAGTGTCTGGGGGATCTCAATCAACATCCTGACTGCTACAATGATCTGTCTATAAGTTTCCTTTCAACCATAGGCCTAGATAAATTTCATTTTTCAGATTTCGGCAGTTTTATAGACAATGCCGAGAAGGAGCGAAAGGAAAATGGACAACTGAATCAAGATATTGATCACTTTGGTGACCAACAAACAAGGCGAGGGGTACGTAGTTCCGAGACACGCGAGTCAATAAAAGGTGGAGAGAACTCTGCGATGATAAAAGATGCGTTAGGTGATGATACAACAACTGACACAGGATTCCGCTCTAACAGTGGGACAGGAAAAGAAGCCTGGGGAGACATTTTCAGAAACGCTTCATCGGCTTGTTTTCAGGATGTTGCCCGAACCGTTCAAGCATTTATCGACAGAGAGTCATGGGCGGTTGAAAGTAAGTTTACTTACTACTTGTTAAATCCTTCTCGTTATTTTTCTATCATCAGCGGCAGTCAACAATAGCACACCAAAAAAAAATTTCTAAAGGTTTAGATCTAGAGATAACGCTGTTGTTCGAATAAAGATATAAGTGACATCTAACAATACAGTTTCATTGCATTTCGCCATTCTAAGGTAGGGAATTATCATTATTTTTACTGCTACGTATCAACAGACATTAGTGCACCAATGTGTATGCCTCTGGGCCTAAAGCCAAAATTGTGATCTCTCCTCGGCTCCATTAAATCAAATGGCGCAAAGAGACAAAATGCAGAGATTTGAAGTTTTTGGACTTTCTCTTTTGTTGACAATGTTATTCCACTCAGTAATGTTGACTGACAGATGAATCATGTCGGTTTGTTTCTGCATAACTTACTGGGAGATGATCCCGTCTTTTCCCCCGAGTTGTCGTTATATTCCTGTCCAGAACGATGTTATCTTTTTCTCAGTGCTAGCTCACTAAACAATGGCAATACTTGTTTGTAAAAATCGAAAATGTTTCAACATCAGTCTTGAACGCTGGTGGCTATATTATATTTCTACATTCAACAAATATGGACAAGTATTTCTGTATTGAATAAATGAGACCATTCATTTCTATACTGAACAAAATAATATTTAGTATGGCCATTTATCTCTGTTTTGAAGAACTATGGTCATATATTTCTGTTTTGAACAATAAAAAACATGGCCATATATTTCTGTATAGTACGATAATATTGATATATTTCTGTATTACACCATGATATTGATATATTTTTGTATAGTATGTTAATATGTCTTAAACGTCTAGCTCTCACTGGCAAAATTGAGGGCAAGCGAGGCAGGGATAGGCCCAAAACAACATAATTAAGGAACCTAAACAAATGGGCAACAAGGAAAGATCAGGGAAACGTAGCTTTTTTTAAAGCATCCAAGCAAAGGAATGAATGGAAAACCATGATCGCCGATGTCTGTCACAGATCTGGCACTGGATGATGATGATGTTAATATTGATATATTTCTGTATAGCACCATGATATTGTTATATTATTTCTGTCATGAGTGACTCTATCTTTTCCCCAGTGCTGGACGCGTGGGGTAAGCCCGGCCCATCCCTCACAAGGGGGCGTTTCCAGTTTGCGGGTAACTACGACCAGTGTAGAGACGCAAGGGCCCCGCCCCTTTCGGGAAGAGAAAGGCAAGGCTTTAACGGCCGTTATTGTGTTCTCGGGCTGAACTTTGGACAACAGGTGAGGGGGGGGAGTGGGGTGGTGTTGGAAAAGTGGTGGGATGATGGGGGGGAGAGAGAGAGAGAGAGAGAGAGAGAGAGAGAGAGAGAGAGAGAGAGAGAGAAAGAGAGAGAGAGAGAGAAAGAAAGAGAGAGAGAGAGAGCAGGTGAGTGGGAGTGGGAGGGGGAGATATTGGAAAAGTGATGTGGTGATGGAGGGGAGAAAGAGAGAGAGAGAGGGGGGGGAGACAGAGAGAGACAGAAACAGAAAAAGAGACAGAGACAAAGACAGAAAGAGAGACACAGAGAGAGACACAGAGAGACACTTAGAGACAGAGAGAGAGACACAGAGAGACGCTTAGAGACACAGAGAGAACTCTAGAAATAAAGGCCTGAGGGTCTTCTCGAAGCAAGCTGTTTGTGCTGTTGTTGTTGTTGTTGCTGTCGCTGCTGATACTGCTGGTGTTGTTATTTGAGTTTTGACGTTGTTGGAGTTTACACATACACACACGCGCGCGCGTGCTGGAACACACACACACACACACACACACACACACTCACACACACACACACACACACACACACACACACACACACACACATACATACATACACATACACACACGCGCGCACCCGCGCGCGCGCGCCCGCGCATCAAGACAAAGCAGTTATTCAAAAAAGGTTTCAATGGACAACTTACAACTCTCCTCTCCTATTCGAAATTTAAATAGATTACATCATTAAGGCCCTCCTAAATAGCATAGACAGCTCGTTATACGTTGCCGACTTCTTGATATGCTGCCGTTTCAAAAATCCTAAACTAAGATCTATGGGAAAGCACAAACTTGAAAAGTACCTAAATAATAACGGTTTCAAGTTTTCCCTTTCAAAGACGGTTGCAGTGCACTTCTGCCGATCAGGCAGATGTGTGGAGCAACCGGATTTGACATTATACGGGGACAGGATTCCTGTCCAGGACCAGCCTCGTTTCCTCGGCATTATATTTGACAAGAAACTCACATTCATCCTACACATAAAAGACTATAGTGTGAGGTGCCGAAAAGCATTAAATACTTTTAAAATCCTGTCACATCCGGAGTAGGGCGGGGACTCAAACCAATTTCTCCACTTATACACTTCCCTTGTCCGATCCAGGCTTGACTACGGCTGTCAAGTCTATGGATCGGCAAAACCCCAGGTTCTAAAGATGCTAGACCCAGTACAAAACCATGGATTTCGCTTCGCCCTGTGGAGCTTTCCGCACTTCTCCGTGGCGAGCCTCCAGGACTCACACTCAGACGAATACAACTCTCACTACAATACACAATTAAACAGAGCTCAACACAGAGAACCCAGGACATGAATTAGGGTAGGCTACCGGACTCGTAATCGTGATATTGCAGTTTTGGGGTTCGAGCCTCAGCTCGGTCCGGTGTCCTTAGGAAAGGCACTTTACACCACTTTGTTCGGTCCTATCGGAGAAGGACGTTAAACTCGGAGGTCCTGATAGGGTCGTTAAACCTATACCATTTTTTGTCAAACATGGTTCGTCTCTAGCTTAGGACTAAAACATCGTACAGGTTTAACGCCCCTTGCCATACTGCAATGTTATTTAAGACTAGCTGGGTAATAATAATAGATAGTGTTTGTATGGCGCAAATCCCTGCTCAACAGCAACCTCTATGCGCTTCACAATCTATACTATTACCCCAGCAGACCTGAGAGCATTCTGAAACAACCTCACCTTCCTGGGAAGCATTCAGTGCAAGCAGCCATTTATAGGCACTGAAACACTAACATACTGACAAGATCTTTCTCTGTCTATGGCCGTGTACCCATTCCCACCTGGGTGAAGTGAGGAAAAATTTGTGTAAAGTGCCTTTCCCACGGACACAACGTCGGGCCCGCGGCTCGAACCCTCGAACCCGCAACCTCCCGGATTACGAGTTTGGTAGCCTAACCACAAGGCCATCGACGCCACGGGTACTCGTACGATGAACGGGCTCAAAAGAATCGATCGTCAAGTCATTGTGGGAGCAGTGCACTAGGCAACGGAAGCCTCACTTCTTTACAATGGCATCTTAGAAGACTGACTTTCCCAAGATTAGATCTAAACGAAACTAGTGAAAATCTGAAAAAAATTACAATGTCTTCAGATTCCTTAATATAACTCTGCACCTTTTAAATGACTCTGTTTTAGGCGGCCAAAGTGACGAACATTCACAAATATAACATTTATAGATAACACAGGGTGATCCAAAAAAACTGTACATCTTATTTTGTTAATATTTTCCTCCACACATTTCTACACATCATTTGGAAGTCAAAGGGAATTTGTCTGATATTCATTCTAGAAAAATCCACTGAATAATTTTGTTTTACAGAGCGCGTCAAAAAACGACCCACTTTTAGCTATTTCCCTATGTTTGTAGGATGGCGCACTAGTTTGCATTAGGCCTACCGCTAAAAATCCCAACGATTGAACCATATTGCATACTACATTAGTCTAACTGGCCAACAGAAGTTTGCAGATAGTTTTTCTCAAAATCCCTTTACCCGCTGAGATCAGGGTTAAGATTAGTAAAGAGCAGAGAGCTGTTCGTATTAACCATTTCCTCACCACCAACTTATTTCGTAAGTTTCGCACAAGGTACAGGAATAATGTTAAAGTGCCCCTAAGGCCTTCTTTGATGTCAAGGGTAGAAAACGTTCCTCAGTACCAGTAGAGAATCAGAACTAAACATTCCTAGACAAAACAACAATTTCAGGTCAAACATACACCGTTCGCACCCCATTAAACGTCACCAGGGTGCAGAATTCAGTAGATGAGCCCTACGAGACGTCTGTCCATAGACGATGTCTGCAGCAATGACTTTCCTACATTTCAACGGTCCCCATTCTCAGAGCAGATCTTCATCTACGACTGTACCATTTTCCCGTTCGCGAAACTATCAGAGGATAACAATGTGTTCATGATTCCTGGATCGACTTGAAAAGCGAGGACATTTCCTCTAAAACAATTTGGTTCCTTGGCAAAGCTCGTATTCACCTTCTAGGTTATTATCAACTCCACAAATGCTGTCTATTTGGGCAACCTCACCCCTCCCCTTATTGTCTCTAGAAACAGCTCCATACTGTAAGGTATACAGTGTGTGTGGCTTTGAGGACTCATGGTTGAGTGGATCTTTGAGTTTGGCCAGGTCGGAACATTAAGAACGACGCATTAAAATGTGTCGAGTCCAAAGGAGGACATATAGACCATTGGTTCTCGGAATTTCAGAATTTAAAAAATATTGTTTAACTCTGTAGGAGAAAAGAAATATTGTTTAAAGGTTACATGGATGGAAAATTTAGACTTTTAAGATAAAACGAAAAGAAAAAATCAAACCGATCGTTTCATGACTTCCCTTACGAGACTCCTTTAAATTGGTTCATTTTGAGTTTTTAGGTGGTTTTTATAAAAGCCATTTCCGTTTCTAAAAATACGTTTCTTCTTTTTGAACTTTATGTCAGAAAAATTCTTTTTGAATAAATTAATCTATTCCAAACTGCAACATTCTAGTACAAATTTGTGCGAGATATTAGAAAAATAGTTGTATAATTTTTGTTTTGGGTGTATATTACATTTATGCAAGTGCTCCGGACCCATCGTCCGTCTTCGAAAAGATCTAACAAAATTGGAAAATTGTAGTAAACCGTCTTCCATAAAGGACCGACTAGAGCTTCGAACGGGCGAAACAACGATCTCACAATTACAGGTCCGGTAACCTAGCTACTAGAACCAACGCCACTAACTCGGGGCCGAGCTCTTTGTTGGCTTGACAGTTTCTAAGAATCAGTAAATTTTGGAAGTAGTATACGTCATGTTAAGCTGTTTCTTTAATGATATCCCAGCGAAAATAGTATCCCTGAACCCTCAAACGTTTCGAGAGACAACTTTTTTTTTCACCAAAAGTGCTCAACGTTTGATTTTCTGAAACATCTCACAACCCCCCCCCC
>NW_004797803.1:54200-62038 GCF_000002075.1 Aplysia californica
ATAGCGCATATCCCCGCTCAACAGCAGGCTCTATGCGCTTTTACACTATATTATTACCCCAGCAGACCATAGAACACTCCGAAACATTCTCAGCTTCCGCGGAAGCATACAGTGCAAGCTGCGGATTTCACGCGCTCAAACACTATCAAACTGACAAGATCTTTCTCTGTCTAAAACTGGGTACCCATTTCCACCTGGGTGAAGTGAAGAAAATGTGTGCAAAGTGCCTTTCCCAAGGACACAACGTCGGGCCCCTGACGGAATTCGAACCCACGACCTTACGGTTGCGAGTCCGAGAGCCACTAGGCCACTGACGTGGGATTCACGCTTTAAAACACGGGCGAATCAACAAACACCTGGATCTTGGATATGCCAGGTTTTCTCAGAGTGTTGGAAGCACTTGATATAATTTTCTCAGTGAAGTAAAAGGTATGCGTGTTGGTCATTCTGTGCAGAACATAGCAGAAGAAAGCTGTCGCATGTATAATGTTTTTCTCTCTTACAATTCCGTTTCAAGAAACAGCTGAGTATATTATCACCAACCAACCATGGTATTGGAACAGAAGAGTCATAGCCTTGCTAAAAACGCATAGCCTTCCATTTAACAAACAAACAAACAATCTTTATCGGTGGGAATTAATACATTCACCCTTATGAAAGAGGTGTAACTCTCATGAAATTGAAAATGAATTTCACTTTATTTTCTATTGTCCAAATTTTGTCTGTCAAAGGAAATTATTAATTCATGACAGCCTGATCCGGCCAAGTGACATGAATTTTATGCAATGTTTGACCCATTATAAGAGATATGTGTATTTAACAAAAGAGTGTTTTATATGATGTGATGTGGGCCAACGGCCATAAACACTGAAAAAACTCACTTACTTACTGAATCAACAAACAATGAACAAACAAACCACTTCTCCAGCTCTGGAGATGGTCAACATGACGTCACAACTGTCCCCCGCTTCCATGGAGTGCCGAGATGACCACAGGGGAGGCTCAACCTTCACCACTCTGGCTGCGTGAGTTCACACAGTTGTTAATTTTTTTCGTCTTAAAAAAAACAAACAAATTCAGTTTCGTTGAGTTGTGTTGAAAGAGACATAAAAGAAGAAAACGTAACTTCATAATACTAATAACAATAGATTGCATTTATATAACGCTCTATCACATACGAGTAAGGCTCTATGCGATTTCCATCAGTCACAAGATCACTGAGCGATTCACACAAGATTAAATATTTCAGAGTAACAAGAAAAAACAACAACAGTTCAACCACATAAATAAGAACTTTCACAACAATACAATAACTATATACACACAAGGCCAGCAGTAAAAACAAAGCATATTAACACTTACTAACACACTATGACTAAGAATTCAACATATGAGTCTTGAGCAAATTAAACGTATTAAGATTTTTTTTTCTCTGAGATCTTGGGGCAAGGAGTACCAGATTTTAGGGCTAAAAATGAGAAACTTTTCTCCCCTGAAGTCAAATCTGTCCACATTGATGTGGTCACTCAAGCTCAGAAATAAAACGTTCCTTATTGTGAACATACACCGTTATGTTTCTTGTTTGTGTACTGTCTCCAACACATTTCCCAATGCAGACACTGTTGGCGAAAGAGGGGCGGTTTGCGAAAGGGGGGGGGGGGGGGTTGGGGAGAAAGAGAATAGATAGATAGATAGATAGATAGATAGATAGATAGATAGATAGATAGATAGATAGATAGATAGATAGATAGATAGAGAGAGTGAGAGAGTGAGAGGGAGAGAAAGAGAGAGAGAGAGAGAGAGAGAGAGAGAGAGAGAGAGAGAGAGAGAGAGAGAAGGGGGATGCGAGTGAGAGAGAAAGAGGATGTTAGATGAGGAAGAGGAAGAAAAAAAGACAGAGAAGATCTATGAACAACAAGCAGAAAAATAAAACGTACATGTATTATTTTAGATTGTCCATTCCCATTTTTCAGGAAAGAGGGAATCTTTGGTTTGCACTCTCCTGATTCTATCTTA
This sequence comes from Aplysia californica, assembly GCF_000002075.1. Lineage (NCBI taxonomy): Eukaryota > Metazoa > Mollusca > Gastropoda > Aplysiida > Aplysiidae > Aplysia > Aplysia californica. The sequence goes on from NW_004797803.1 coordinate 56,217, forward strand.
AGGGAGGGGGGGGTTTACACCTGGAGGCTATCTCGCTTATTACTGGAAGGAATTTTACCAAATTTCACACATATAACAAGCATAGTAAGGAGTCTTAAAATCCGCAATCAAATTTAAGAAAAAAGTTTTGTTTCCATGGATACGCCGCCATATTAGATTTTATTGACATGTCTTACGTAATGAATACCGCACTTATCGCTGATGGAAATTGATTGTTTTTTTGCATGCGTGTTCACAAACATTAGATCTCAAAATTTGTCTGTTGTTTTTTCCTAATCAACTTAGAAAATTTTGTATGAATTTTTTCCAGAGGTAGCATTCAGTTTTGCGAAAAATCCGTGAAAATCCACACTCCAGACACTACCAACAAAAATCTATTCCATATATCAAAAATTCAACAGACACATTTTTAGTATTACCTCTTCTCTTCATTCTGTGAAAATTTCATGAAGATTGGGTGAAAAATGGTGGAGTTATTTAAAAAAGTATAGAGAAAAGTCACATTTTGAGAAAACGGCCGATAAAGAAAAATAAAATACTGACTTTATGAGGAAATGGCGGTTACAAACATGCCCGGTATGTGAAAAAAATACGGTTTTAGGGGTTTTTTTATGCCTTGAAATAGTTGTAGGAAAGGCTGAGGAAGCTAAAAATGCCTACAACTCAAATTCCATGATTTTGAGTCAAATTTTGATTTTGAGGGTGTAGCCCCCCCCCCCCCCCTTAAACAACTATTTTCTTTTAATTCCTAGAATCTCTCTGTAGCAAGTTAGAAAAACAAACAGACAAACAGACAAATAAACAAACAAATAAACAGGCAGACAGACAAACAGACAGATAACAAATAAACAAACAAGCAAACAAAAAAGCAAAACCATTCTCTTCCACTCTTCAACAATAAATCCGATTTTCTCAAAGTGTATTCTAAAAATCCCCAGGATACTCTTCTCAATTATTGGCGCACTGATGATCGCGGGCACCGTAGTTGACGTCGTTTTCGTCCAGTTTCCGGCCTGGGAAGCTGAGATAATCAAGAAGTCACGTGGTCTCACCCACAAGGAAAGCACGTCGTCTGAAGGACAGGAACCCAGAAAATTGGGGCAGGAGAAGCCAGAACAAGAGGACCGGGCAGGGGAGACGTCTGCTCTCTTGGAGCGTTTCTTGAACTATGTTCCACCAAGTCCATTTTTGGGTGAGTAGACCAATTGATGAGAAAGTAGATGGTGAAATAATATATGTTTAAAGCCCTTATCATCACTGTTAGGTTGTTTAAGAGGCGGGACCTCCGAGTTTAAAGTCCATCTCTCGAAAGAGCTGAGCCAAACCTACATGGGAAATTCATGTAATGTGCCTTTCCCAGGGACACTATATCGGACAGAGCAGAAAGCGGATAAGTTAGTGTCTAATAATTGGCCAACTCACTGCTGGGTCAGGATGATTTTTTAAGGTACAGATAGATAGATAGATAGATAGATAGATAGATAGATAGATAGATAGATAGATAGATAGGTAGATAGGTAGGTAGGTAGGTAGGTAGGTAGGTAGGTAGGTAGGTAGGTAGGTAGATAGATGACCTTTCACCCTTAACGTCCCTAAAGTACTCTTGGTTTCATGCCTGGCGATATTTCTAAGATGACCTTTCACCCTTTGTGTCCCAGAAATCATCCTGCAGGTCCTACGCTCCTTCTCCGTCTACTCCAACGCCCAGAAAATCATGTCTACCAAAGAGGCCCCTGGCGCCATCGGCTGTATTCATGGACTCCGCTTCTTCAGCATGACCTGGATCGTCCTGCTTCATATTTACGTGATGTTTGTGACTTATCTAGGTGAAGTATATTTGTCTAGAGTTGAACGAATCGTGAGGAAATCAGGCGCTAGTCAAAATAATGAAATCGAAGATACTGGCATTTCCCTGCCCCTCTAGCTATTTGTATCGAATTTTTGTATTTTGGCTCAACACCTTTTACGTCCATTTAAAACACATTTCCTTGTTGTTGTTTTTTAGAAAAACGTTGAACAAAGGCACCAAATATGTAAATTCACAGCTTCCAAGGACTATCTGTCTTTGGAAATCACTAAACTTTAGCGCCTTTAGGTTCCTTCTGATACCAGGCAATCCTCACCCCTTTAAATCATAAACGTCGGTATTTCTATTCAAGAAAAAGATAACTATTTTCTCATCAAAAGCAAGACAAATACACAACCTTTAAGATGATACAAATAACTCCATATACCCAGATATTGACGAGCACCTGATTCTGTATACTTTTCTTAAACTCCCCTCTCTTTTTGATGTTATGACACACATGTAATTTTTTTAGGCTTTTCCACCCAGCTATTTAGACTTTATTGTGGACACTCTCGTGAAATGATATCGTTTTGTTGTTGTAGTTGATGTTTTAATGAGTATCCAAGCAGACACGAGTAATGGACCATGGTCACATTCATATTTGGCTTTTACAGAAGAAGAAGAAGAAGAAGAAGAAGAAGAAGAAGAAGAAGAAGAAGAAGAAGAAGAAGAAGAAGAAGAAGAAGAAGAAGAAGAAGAAGAAGAAGAAGAAGAAGAAGAAGAAGAAGAAGAAGAAGAAGAAGAAGAAGAAGAAGAAGAAGAAGAAGAAGAAGAAGAAGAAGAACAACAACAACAACAACAACAACAACAACAACAACAACAACAACAACAACAACAACAACAACAACAACAACAACGACAACAACAACAACGACAACAACAACAACAACAACAAGAAATGTTTATCTATCCATCCATCCATCAATTTATGTTGTCTATCTATCTATCTATCCATCTATCTATCTATCTATCTATCTATCTATCTATCTATCTATCTATCTATCTATCTATCTATCTATCTATCTATCTATCTATCTAAATCTATTTTATCCATAGCCAATCCCCAAGGATTGTTCACAGTAATAGACCGCTGGTCTTTCGACACCGTTTCCAACGCCTTTATTGCTGTAGACACATTTTTCACACTGGGGTGAGTGTAGCAGTGTACCGAATGTGAACAGCTCTAACTGTGTCACTGAAGGATATTGGTCAACGCTCTTTTTGACTTCGTTTGGTTTGCGTTGTTGTGTTTTGTTTTATTTGGATTTGTTTTTACTGGGGTATTTTTTTCGGTTTATGTTTCATTTTAAAATTTGTTGTTGTTGTTGTTGTTGTTGTTGTTGTTGTTGTTGTTGTTGCTGCTGCTGTTGTTGTTGTTGTTGTTGTTCTTCTTCTTCTTCTTCTTCTTCTTCTTCTTCTTCTTCTTCTTCTTCTTCTTCGTGTAGCTGTTGCTGTTGTTATTGTTGCTGCTGCTGTTGTTGTTGTTGTTGTTGTTGTTGTTGTTATTGTGTTTTTGTCCTTGAACCTATGACCAAGATCGTTCTGAAGTGACATTTCAAAAGTAAAGAGCCAGCATGGAGCACTGTAGATGATATATAGGTAACTGTGAGGCTTTCTTTTTTGTCTTTCCTCATTTTTCAAACACCAGAATTGGGGAGGGGGGATTCTTTTTGCCAAATAACTTTTTTGAAGACAGCAATTGCAATACTTAAAGCATAATTCCATCTACATTTAAAGTGGCGCTGGTCAAAATAATGAAATCGAAGAAACTGGCATTGTTCTGTCCATCTGGCAATTTTTATCGAATTTTTGTTTTCGTGTTTAGACTCAACACCTTTAAGTTTAAGGTCCATTAAAAACACATTTCTAAGTTGGTATTACTGAAAAATGTTGATTTAAGGCACAAAAATGTAAGTTTGCAGTTTCTGAGGACGTTCAAGCTTTGGCGGCCAATTTCTTGTCAATTTTCCCTCTGAAACCTGACGACCCCCATCTCCTTCAATGGCAAATATCTCGACTTCTATTCATGATAGATTAGTTGCTTTTTTCACCGAAAGCAAGACAAATGAACAAGTATTAAATAAATGATACCAATGAATCCCCATGTCTAAAAGTTGACGAGCTCCTGGTTCCACCACGTCGTGACATCTTTTATTCTTCTCTGCATCAGCCTTACCTCCCCTCCACCGAATTTGTTTTGGCCATTAGGCAGTCGCTTCGTCGTCCCTCGTTAATTCGATTCTCGAGTGGGAGACGTTGTTTTTATTAATATCGTGTATCTCTCTCAGCCCATGAAGGTAAAACTAATAGATAGAATTGAAGCAGTCAGCCTCCTAAGAGTTTTTTTTAATTTATTGATCCCAGAAGGACATTTTGGTTTACAATCGCATACATACATACATGCATACATACATACATACATACATACATACATACATACATACATACATACATACATAACGCAATATGATACCAATACAGAAGAATTTCACAACCATGTCATTGCTGGTCACCACTGTGCAGCGCCCTGTTTGTTGACCTAGGGTTGTCGAGTCTTGCTCAAGAACACACCCCAGAGACCACCCATCTAATCCCCGTGTCACCGACACTTGCTTGACTTTACTCTTGTAAAGTCACTACTGGGGGCTCTCGTGGCCTAGAGGTTAAGGTGTTGGCCTCTCATTCTAAAGTCCCGGGTTCGAATCCGGGTAGCGACCGAAAAATGTTCTTCTCTAAAATTGTCTCCTTTCCCCTCCTTTTCTGCTCTCTAGCAATGTTCTGTCTTCTACTTTCGTCTCTTCTTTCTGCAACAACCCCTTCACCTCCTTTGCCCCCTTCTTTGGGCTCCTGACTCTTCATGCAGTCTTTCTACTGATACGCCTTGGTTTCTTCTTACTACTGTCTTTCAGCCACACCTCTCATCTTCTAGTAGGAAAGATCTACACCTAGCCTTCTCGGATGAGGGCGAAAAATCTCGGAGGGCCCGTTTTCAAGTTGCGAACGTTAAAGATCCCTTGGAGGTCTAAAATCGATAAGAGTAGGCTTCGGCTGCCACCCGGGTAAAATTCCAAATTTCCTTCCAATTGAAAATATCAGGTGTGTCCCGCGCGCTCATATGTCCTTATGCAATTGCGAGCGCCGTAAAACACTTTTTTTTTTAAACCACTACTCACTTAGCCACTGGAGCCCTCAAACGTGCCAGTGTCCATGGGAGCTCAAATCTTCTAAAGTTACTAGCTCTTATTCTTTTTCAAGTTACTATTATTGTTTTACGGCGCTCGCAACTGCATAAGGTCATATGAGCGCACGGGACACACTAAACATTTTCAATTGGTAGGAAATTTGGAACTTTGTTCGGGTGGCAGCCGAAGCCTACTCTTATCGAGTTTGGACCACTACGGGACCTTTAACGTGCACAACTTGCACATGGGACCTCAAAGATTTTTCGCCCTTATCCGCCGAGAAGGCTAGGTGTAGATCTTTCGTGCCAGAAGATCAGGGGTGTGGCTGTAAGACAGCCATAAGAAGGAGCCAAGGAAAAGCAGTAGAAAGGCTGCAAAAAGAGTCAGGGGCCCAGAAGGGGGGGGGCAAAGGAGGGACAGGGTAGGGGCAGAGAGCGGGAACGAAATCAGATGACAGAGCATTGTTAGAGAGCAGGAAAGGAGGTGAAAGGAGACAGTTTTAGAGAGGAAAATATTTTTTTCGGTCGCTACCCGGATTCGAACCCTGGCATTTGAATGAGAGGGGAACACCTTAACCTCTAGGCCACGAGAGCCTCCTTTTTCATGTTAGAGATAGACGGTAAGAGATTGTCACCGACGTTACGTGTTGTTTCTAGGGGTTTCCTCGTGTCGTACCTTAAGCTGAAACCGTGGATGGAGAAAGGAAGGAGCGTCAACTGGCGTCTGTTCTACTTTCATCGTATCTGGAGGTGAGTCTATAGTGTGTGTGTGTGTGTGAGAGAGAGAGAGAG
>NW_004797803.1:62967-64638 GCF_000002075.1 Aplysia californica
AGAGAGAGAGAGAGAGAAAGAGAGAGAGAGAGACAGAGAGACAGAGGCAGAGAGAGGAAGACAGAGAGAGACAGAGAGACAGAGAGAGACGAGGGGGTGCAGGTGGGGATGGGTTTTAGCAGTTATTTGTGATAGTTGTTTTGTCGTTGGACAGAGCATGTGTACCTGTTTGTGCCAGTTATATTTCTCTGCATTCTTGTTTTGTCTTTTTTTCTTATTTGTTTTCTTTGTTTTTCCACCGTTTTCTTGTTTTTACTTTGCTTTCGGATAGTTCTGCTTTGATTTTTTTTTCTCCGAGTTTTTTTTTAAATTTTGTTTTTCCTTTTGTGGAGCTCCTTTTCTGTTTGTCATTGTTTTGTTTTTGTAGTCTACGTACCTACATATTTAAATTTATTAGCGTTTTTTTTATTCCAGGTTAGGGATTGTTGTCATTTTTGTCTGCTTTGTTTAGTAAAATATGTTTTTTAAAAATTCTTCTCAGAAAATTTCTTTCTTTCTTGTTTGTTTTTGGTGTCTGTGTATAATCCTTTCATTATACCAACCTTCACCCTCGCCCGTGACCTTAAGACCTCTCACATTTAACCTCTAACCTCTCCCAAACAAATGGGTTCTCTATGTGTTTCTCCTGTCAGGCTGACACCCCCCTACATGCTGAGCCTCGTCTTCTTCATGGGATTTCTCAAGTTCTTCGGCTCCGGCGTGAATTGGTCCAATATCCTGCCTGCAGATGCGGTGAGGAAAAGCGACAACGAGAAGGAAATATAATTAGAAGAAACATTTCGGGAAGAAACATTACAAGACGTGATCTTGTCAGTATGTTAGTGTTTTAGCGCCTATAAATGACCACTTGCACTGTATGCTGCACAGGAGGTTGAGTTTGTTTCAGAATGCTCTCAGGTCTGCTGGGGTAATAGTATAGCTAGTGAAGTGCATACAGCTTGCTGTTGAGCGGGGATTTGCGTTATAGATCTACTGGTTATTATTTTTGTTTTGTTTGTTCGGGGTTTTTTCGTGTGGTTTTTTTTACAACAGTTAGAAGCTGATTTTCTGCATAATATTCCTGGAGCTAGAGTAATCAGTATACTAGATTAAAAATGTGCAATGATCAGCATAATGAATGTTATAGTTAATACAAATCTAATATGTTGAGAAATACTACAGATAACTTAATATCTGATCAGTTAATGTATGTAATCGCAGTGTGAAATATTGGCTGTTGACGATGTTTGTGTTAATGTGGTGGTTAATGGGGGGGGGAGTAGTTGTTTGTTTTTTTGGTTTTTGTTATTGTTATTATTGTTTCTACAATATGTGCCCTTTCCATTCTTAACTGTTGATCTTGGTTTGTTTGTTCTGTTTTGTTTCTTTCGCAGGAAAACTGTGAGAAATATTGGTGGACCAACCTTCTTTATGTCAACAATCTTTTGTACACAAGGACCCCGGTGTGTTGACAATTTTCACTCCTTTTCCCTTCTGCCTATCTCCTCCTCTTCCTCCTCCTCGTCCTCGTCCTCGTCCTCCTCCTCGTCCTCGTCCTCCTCCTCCTCTGATATGATGTGTGCCAATGGCCTAAAAGTAAAACACTGAATATACTTACTAACTTGCTTAGTTTCTCCTCCTCCTCCTCCTTCTTCTTCTCCTCCTCCTCCTCCTCCTCCTCCTCTTTCTTCT
>NW_004797803.1:64738-74793 GCF_000002075.1 Aplysia californica
ACACACACACACACACACACACACACACACACACCCTCTTCCGCTTATCCACTTCAGCTTCAACAACCACAAAAAGCTTATCAGCATGATGAATGTAACTGTTAATACAAATTTAAAATGTTGAGAAATACTACAGACATAACTTAATTTCTTATCAGTTAATGCATATAGTCACGCTGAGAAACATTGGCTGTTGGCAGTGTTAGTATTAATGAAGTGGTTAATGGGGAGTGTGTGTTTGCGTTGTTGTTTGTTTGTTTTTTGTTTTTGTTTGCGTTAATATAGTTTCTATAGTAAGTGCCCTTTCGATTCTTTATGATTTATTTTAGTTTGTTTGTTCTGCTTTTTTCTTTCGCAGAAAGATTGTGAGAAGTACGCGTGGGCAAACCTTTTCTACGTCAACAATCTTGTGCACGTTGAAAACATGGTGTGTTGACCACTTTCACTCGTTTTTCCTTCTATCTATCTCCTCCTCTTTCTCCTCATCCTCTTCCTCCTCTTAGCTACTCTTCTTTCTCCTCATCCTCCTCCTCCTCTTAGCGCCTCCTCTTTTTCCTCTTTTATATATGATGTGATGTGGGCCAATGGCCTTAAATACTGAATAAACTTACTAACTTATTTACTTTCTCCTCTTTCTCCCCTTCTTATGCTCCTCCTCTTCCTCCCCTCCTCCCCCCCCTCAATGCCCTCCTCCTCCTTCTTCTTCTCCTTCTCCTCCCTTCCCTCCACTTTTTCCACACCCTTTCTATTCTCCCCGCCTCATCCTCCCCAACCTCAATATCCATAAAGACGAAAAGTTTTCACTAACATCTACAGTCTTCTGTCCCAGAAAAGCATAACTGCTACACCGATGTGCCCTTACAATGACCCCAGATGTCACGCACAAGGTCAACCAGTTCAGAAAGGGACGATTGCATTTTACTTAACTTCAGTTTTAGTTCGAGTTTTACGACTCTTTTAACACAATAAGGCCAGGTAAGCCCGAAGATAAGATATAGGTATTGCAAGAAAGTAACAATACAAAATATTTGTCTATGTCCCTTTTTAATAACTGCAGGAAATAACCCCGTCCATCTGACAGAGCCTGCTTTTCAGACATCGTTATACAAAAAGACGCTCTTGACTTCTGACCCTCCGCCATTCAGCCCCTGGGCACGTCGACCTTGAGCTTGGGGATTATTTTTTCGAGGTTGTCTCCTCTAGATCTCTTTTAAACAATCGAACTGTAAAGATAGATGTCCCAGAACTGACGGTATATGGACAGAATATTCAAAGATGTCTGAAGATGCGGTATCTGGGAGTGGTTTTTGATCAATGTCTATCCTTCAAAGATCACATAGATGGTGTTGTGGAAAGGGCAAAGAAGGGCTTGAATGCAGAGAAGGTCATGGCGGCTTCGGGAATGGAACAAAGGCTACTGCTTCTTATGTATCAGCAGCTGGTCTGGGCAGTAATCGATTATGGGCTAGGAGTATTGACTTTGACAAAAACCCAACTGGACAAATTGGATCGAGTTCAAAATGAAGCCATGCGCATCATACTAGACTGCACCAGGGTTACGCCAATTATCTGTATGCGGCATGTATTGGGCCTCCTGTCAGTGGAAAACAGACACAAAGTGGCTCAGGTTAGGGCGTACATGAGGGTGGCGGCGGATAAACAACACCAACTTCACGAAGCCATTGGAGCAATCTAGGGAAATCGCCTTAAACGAGGAGTTTCTTGGATGGCTGAGGCTGAAAACCCCATCAAGGAAGTCTGCCCACTGGAAGATATAAAGCGGGGTGAAGAATGGATAAAGATGAATGAGAGACAGCAGGGAGATTTTGGGAAGGTAGTGATTACGCTGAACAGAGAATGTAGAGAGTGACCGCATGGGGCGACAGATGCTGAGATACGAAAACTGATTGAAGAAAACTCACGGCACGGAGCTGTGGTTGTATACACGGATGGATCTGTTAAACGAGGGGGAAAATCTGGATGGGGCTTCTTAGCAAGAGTGAGTGGCAGATTGGTGCAGGAACCGCAGAGAGCATACGATATGACAACATCCAGCATGAGAATGGAGATAGAGGCAATGACTCAGGCTCTCAAATGGGTCACAACAACTCGACAAGCACATGTGGTCTTTGTCACAGACTCTCAGAGCACTCTGAGGAAGATTGAAAGTTGGAACCTTAGAGCTGAATGGACAGAGCTCCTGAAGAAGACAACACTGAAAAAGATCACGTGGATCTTCACCCCAGACCATGCTGGAGTGAAGGGCAATGAGCAGGCTGATGAGCTCGCTCGAAAAGCAAAACCAGAAGGGAAGCTGTGCACTGACAAACATGAAATTGTACGGTCAGCCAAGGAAAAAAGAGAAAAAGAACAAGAAGAGACGGAATACCATCATCTTGAGCGGCTTCGTGAGCTTGAAATTAGATGGAGTGCCTGCAGAAGTTCAAGACTGAATGGGAGGAGCAGAAGGTTATGGAATCAACCATTGCTTGGAACCGTCAGCATCTACACACTTTGAGATGTGCTTCTTCAGGGGATGGAGCGCTTATGGGAATGCCCCTTGTGCAGTGATGTTGGTTCTTCACACAAAACAAAACAAAACAAAGAACACAAAAAAGGAGGAGAGATAACAAGGACTGCAGACGTTCGATAGGAAAGAAAGAGCAAACTACACCGAAGCACCTGCCAACCACTCAGACACTAACTCATATCACAAAACAAGTTTTAAAAAACATAAATAAAGCAACCAGTAACAAAATAAGCTGGAAGAAATTAATGGCTTTGTTTGGTGGAATAAAAAAGCAGACATCGACACAATAATAAGTGAAAATGGTGAACTGGTATAGGTTTAGGCCCTTATCAACACTGTTGGGTTATTTAAGAGGCGGTGCCTCCGAGTTTAACGTCCGAAAGGACCGAGCCAAGTAGGAAATTCGTGTAAAGTGCCTTTCCCAGGGACACAACGTCGGACCGAGCTGAGACTCGAAACGACAAACCAACAATCGCAATGATAGATGAGACAGAAACGTCAGAAGGGGAAAAAAGAAGCAGGACCTAGCACTAACAGTAGCATCCTCAAACCTCCCACAGAAAATGACCTATACTATTCGGTACCTTAGAACTATTCTGTTTAAGTTGTTGAGACAATGAGGTCAGAATGTAATGCTCTATCAGCTCTATCAAGATCGAAAGATTATTAGGAGTCGTCATATCAAGATGTTCAAAGAATTACATTCGAAAAGGCATGGCCATTTTTCAAAACTAGGGACCGAGTAGTTAGAATTGTTCTAATTCTAGGGTAGCTTAGTGTTGGTCAGAAGAAAGATAGAAATATCAGATGGAAAGTAAAGAAGTTGGACCTGCAAGTGGCGTTCTCCAACAACCCGCAAAAAATTATTCTGACAATTATTACCATTTACTATGCTTGTGAAAAATTAAATGTTCTTTTTTATTACAGTGTATGCCGCATAGCTGGTACCTGGCTAATGACATGCAGTTCTACTTGCTCAGCCCTCTCCTGCTTATTCCATTATACTAGTGAGTCTGTTCGTTTATAATAGTGAGTCTGTTGTTTCATTATACTAGTGAGTCTGTTAGTACTAGTGAGTCTGTTCGTTTATAATAGTTAGTCTGTTGGTTACATTATACTAGTGAGTACCTCGGAATAATATTTCAAAACCTTCACATAACCCCCTGGGGCGGTGCCACTGACTGGAGTGTCTTTAGGCCATTCCCATAGGGGGGACATTTCTCGTTCATGCACAGTTGAATTGTAAATGGGTTGATTCATCAATGTCACGCTCATAACTGTGCCTGGTGTACAACAGGGAACTGCTGCTTTTTTTCTTTCCTAATCCTTACTATAGTCATTTTTCCTCTACTTCTTTTGTATGTCTGTCACACTCTTGTGACCAACTATTTCCGTGGTGCCTTGATAGTCGAAGCAGACTTTGTGCTATGAAGCTAGAGAGGTGAGCAGAGTAAGCCTGATTCCCTGTAAGAACTTCTCTGTTAACATCCACCCCTTGGCACTCATGTGACCTTATGCAGTTGCGAGCGCCGTAAAATCTCTACTAACATAACATAAAACCTTCACATCACCTTTCTTCTAGTGAGTCTGTTCGTTCCACTCTACTAGATCTAGTGAGTACCTCGGAATAATGTTTCAAACCTTCGCATCATCCCCGCCCACCGGCACTCCTGGGGGCTTCTGATGTTTTGTTTTGTCGTTTATTTTCCTGGGGGGGGGGGGGGTCCCAACAGTTAGAATACTTTACCTGGAGCTAGAGTAATCAGTGTACATTATTAGATTAAAAATGTGCAGCGATCTTATATAACTTGATATATCTTAGGGTTAGACCTTTTCTGCTCTCTCCCTCTCTCTCTCCCTTCCCCATTTTTATTAATCCCCCAACCCCATCCCACTTTTACTAAACCAAAACTAACTCACCAATTCGTCTCTCCTCCACTCCCCCCTCCCCTCCCACCACCTGTAGTAATATGTACGCAGGCCTTGTAGTGTGTGGGACGGTTCTGTTGTCCAGCTGGATAGTGACTGGTGTCCTCAGCATGAGCAGAGGTTGGGTGGCTTCGGACTTTGCCATGGTGTGAGTGTTTTTGTCGTTAACGGGGGTTCTTTTTTAAAATCTGAAACAGTTTTTTTGTGTTTGTTGTCGTTTGGTCGGTGGGTTTTTTTTATTTGCTTCATTTTTGTTGTTTTGATTTGTGTGGCTTGTTTTTGTTTGTTTGTTTGTTGTTGTGTTTGTTTGTTTTTTAGTTATTTAGTAAGCGTTTTACTTCACTCTTCCACACCATTGTTGTTGTTGTTGTTGTTGTTGTCGTTGTTGTTGTTGTTGCTGTTGCTGTTGTTGTTACTGCGGTTTTTGTTGTTCTTTTGGGGATTAAAAATGTATTTGTTTGATAAGCGTTTTTATCACTTACGCTACTTACAACACGATTTCATCCCAATTGACTTTTTTTGCTTTAGGTATTGTTTATATACTTTTGTGTTGTTGTTTTGGGGAAGGGGGGGGGGGGGCTTTTTTCCTTAAATGTATTTAGTTGGCGTTTTCCATCACTTATAACTTAAGAAGATCATAAGTGCGGAAGATGAATGGTGTTACGAGAGGGAAGCATACATGTACAAAGATACCCCCCCACCCCACCCCAGCCCCCAACAAAAAAAAACCGGGACAGTGCTACTGACTGAAGTTGTGTTAGGCCATTCGTAAAGGGGGATCTTGACATTTCTTAAACACAGCAGAATTGTAAATGGGATGATGTATCAATGTAATGCTCATACTGTGCCGCAACAACGTTGGGGGGAATGCTGCTTTTTCGTTCCTCATCCTCGCTATCGTCATTTTCCTCTACTTATTTTGTATGTTTGTCACTCTCTTGTGAACTGCTATTTCCGGGGTGCCTTGATAGTCGAAGCAGACTTTGTGCTGTTGAGGCTAGAGAGGTGAGGAGAATATGCCCGATTCCCCTTTTGGACGTATCTATTGACATCCACCCCTTGACGCTCATATGAACTCATGCAGTTGCGAGCGTTGTGAAACCTTACTAAGACTTTTTTTTTAAAGGGTGGGGAGGTAAATAACACAGTGTAACAAGTTTGTTTGTTTGTTTAGTATAGGGTTTTACGGCGCTCGCAACTGCATAAGGTCATATTAGCGCGCGGGACACACCTAATACTTTTTCGTTGGTAGGAAATTTTGAATTTTGCCCGGGTTGCGGCCGAAGCCTACTCTTATCGATTTTAGACCACCAAGGGATCTTTAACGTGCGCAACTTGCACACGGGCCCTCCGAGATTTTTCGCCCTTGTCCGAGAAGGCTAGGTGTAGATCTTTCCTACCAGAATATCAGGGGTGTGGCAGAAAGACAGCAGTTAGGAGGAGCCAAGGAGTAGCAGTAGAAAGGCTGCAGAAAGAGTCAGGAGCCCAGAGGAGGGGGCAAAGGAGGTGAGGGGGTGGGGGCAGAAAGTGGAAATGAAAGCAGACAACAGAACATTGTTAGAGATCAGGAAAGGATGTGAAAGGAGACACTTTTAGAGAAGAAAATATTTTGGTCGCAATCCGGAATCGAACCCGGGACCTTTGAATGAGAGGCCAACACCTTAACCTCTAGGCCACGACAGCCCCCTTAACAAGTTTGATAACAACGAAGGAACAGACCACACTAGACCACCAACCAACTTCCAGCGTCTAGACTGTACCCACCTGCTTTCCTCAGGTTCACCAACCAACAAGTTATGAACAGAGGTATTGGCTATTACGTAACTCCCTACACCAGAGTAGGACCCTTCGTCATCGGAATTTTGGCCGGTTACCTCATGGCGCGACACGGCGGCAAGATCGCCATGAAGTGGGTAAGGCCTGCCCCTTCTTTACACTGACAGCTTCATGTATTACGCTTTGTTCAGTTTTGTTTAGTTTAAGCAGAAATTTTTACAGCACTTGCAGCTCAAATAGGGCACTAATTTCCTGATGTTTTATTACTTTAGTTTAGTTTAAGTAAGAGTTGTATGGCACTTGCAACATTTTCGACACTTATATGACCTAATTGCAACATCTTTCGTCCTTATCTCTCCTCCTTCTTTTGTGTTTGTTATTCTCTTGTAACACCTCTAATCTTCGGCACCAATAAAACCTAATTGTGTCGCAAGTACCGTAAATGTTTACTAAAACAGAAGCACTTGCAACACAAATAGGTAATACAAGTGTCCAAGATTAGAGGTAGTTACTAGGGAATCGCCTACAACGAAAAGGGGGAGAGATCAGGAAGAAAGACGATTGGTAGAAAAGGGGGATAGATCAGGATGATAGACGTTTGATAGAAAAGAAGGAGAAATCAGGACGATAGACGTTTGATAGAAAAGAAGGAGAAATCAGGACGATAGACGTTTGATAGAAAAGAAGAGGATTTACTTCCCATCGATGCACCCCTCCCCCCCCCCCACCAAAGAAAAACAAAACAAAACATTTTAACCCTATCCGTACACCCTGGGGTCATTTTGTACCCCTGGGGTTGTATACTTCACATTTTAGAATAGTTCTAGTGCGAAGATTTCTTTGAAACTTTCAGTATTCCTCAAAAAAAACATTTTGACAGACAGCTATGCAAAGCGCACTGATGGATTAACGAGTACATTTCCTCTTTGGAAAGCGGTTGAACAGAGTCTCCCCCCCCTACATCGTATGGATACGATAGTAAAACACGACGTACATGCCCTCATTTTGGCTAAAATTGAGTTTTAAAATACATACATAATGAACCAGAAATATGTCTCAGCACACGATTTGATATTTTTACAACACACGTCCATGGGAATGGAATCCGATGTGATGCAACGTGGCACGTGCAACAAACTTACAAAAGAAATGAGCGGCTTCTTAGGGTGACAAGTCTTGATAATCTAATAATACAATCCTTGTTTCTATGCCACATGATTGCACGTGCACATATTTGCAGTACGTAATAGCATTTGATGGCAAGTTTGATGGAAAGAGAGGCAGAGGCAGACAGAGGGAAAAGATACTGGACAAGATGACAACATGGCTAGGAACAGCAAGAACAACAGACACCATTGCTGAAACGCAAGACAGAGTGAAGTGGAGGTCCATGATCGCCCACGCCAGTCGGCAAGGCACCGGGTGCTGATGAATAGTCTTTGACGATTGGCTGAGCTGTTGCTATGGCAACCGGCCTTTTGATTGTTTATAAGAGTTTCCATAGGAATGTGGTAAGATTCTCTTAGCTCGAAGTCGTGATGACACAACCCTTTTTGTATAATATGTTGCACAGTTGTTGTCGCATATTTTGATGGCCTTCGTGTAATTTGTTGCCCATTTTACATCGGCAGTACGTGGTGGCCATTGGCTGGGCCGTTGCCGTGGCAACTGGCCTTGCGGTTGTTTACGGTATCCATGGCGACATAACTGCTAAGGACCCCAGCTCTACAGAATTTGCCGCTCTCTACAACGCTTTGTCCAGGTCGGCTTGGTCTGTCGCCATCAGCTGGGTCATCATTGCCTGTGCTTCGGGATACGGAGGTGAGAAGACTTTTGTAGCTGTAGACTTAATGATTGTACACCAGCATCGACACGGTTTAGACACACTTTTTGTTGGTTATATTTCTATAATATTGTGTAATAGAGTCTGTCTTTCGGTCACGGGGCGAATAAGCCACCAACGCCATGACTTACGAGAGACCTGCATGGGTGTTGTCGGGAACTCTAATGTTGTTTCCTTTTTCTTACCCATCAAACAACTACCGTCCTTATCTCTCCTCTTTCTTTCTTTTGTTTCTCAAACAACACCCCTAAACCTTGGCACTTTTATGATCTGTGTTTCAATTGCCGTAAAACTCTTACCAAATATACAAAAAGAAAATTGCGGCTAAAAAGCTACCACCGAACTTAAAGACTGTTGAAGAGTTTAGTTTTAGTAGAGGGTTTTACGGCCCTCGCAACTGCATAAGGTCATATGAGAGACAAGGGGTGGGTGTCAACAGAGAAGTCTTTACAGGTAATCAGGCTTACTCTGCTCACCTCTCTAGCTTCAACAGCACAAAGTCTGCTTCGACTATCAAGGCACCCCGGAAATAGCAGGTCACAAGAGTGTGACAAACATACAAAAGAAGTAGAGGAAATTGACAATAGTAAGGATTAGGAAAGAAAAAGCAGCAGTTCCCTGTTGTAGATCAGGCACAGTTATGAGCGTGACATGATGAATCAGCCCATTTACAATTCTACGATGCATGAAAGAGAAATGTCCCCCTTTGGGAATGACCTAAATACACTATAGTCAGTGGCACTGCCCCGGTGGGTACTGTCGAAGACCATTTGCCACAGACTTGAAGAGTCATTATAATCATCATAATATTATTATGTATAGATCTAATATAATTGTAGAGCTAACAGTTTTACTACCCACATTGACACAGTTTGGGTATTATTAATGTATTAATTCTTACCAATTTCATTTCAATACGAAGAAACAAATTCCGAAAACAAATTTTAGTAGCATTCAGGACTTTAATTAAAAAAGGGAAGTAAAACCCACAAAAAAATTTAACAAAATCCCATAGAGTTACCCCCTTTTAAACTATATAGTGTACATCTATGCAAAATCCTCATTCTCCGTTTACGTTTACTCTCCTTTTATGTTTCAAGTATTTCCCTGGCCCCTGTAAAATTGTGGACAACTGGTTACAACCTTTTCTGCCTTAAACGACTTTTTAAATAGTAGAGAAATGACTTATTTCCCCCCAGGTCCTGTGAACTGGTTCCTGTCATGGAAACCGTTGATCGTGCTGAGTCGTCTGTCCTATCTCTGCTACCTGATCCACCCGTACATCATGTACATCTACTTTGGCAACCAGGGAGCTGCCTTCTTGCTCACCAACTCCAACATGGTAGTTTTATTCTTTTTGTGTGTGTGTGTTTGTTTAGCTTTTTGTTTGTTTGTTTTGTTGCTGTTTTGTTGGGGGGGGGTTGTTTGTGTTGTTGTTTTGTTGGGGTTTTGTTGTCATTTTGTTTGTTTGTTTTATTTTTGTTGGTGGGGTTGTTTTGGGTTGAGATGCGATTTTTTAAAATAATTTCCTGGGTGGGTGGGGGGGGAGGGAGTTATTGCTTCAGCCTGAGACACGACTCCAGGAACCCCTAGAAAAAACACGTAACGTCGGTGTTATTCTCTTATCTGTAAACATGAAAATAAATTCATAAAAGTAAAAGATGATAGATGTATTATTACTTCCGTGTCAACACAATTTAGAGTATTTAGGAGGCGGGCTGCAGCAACCCTACCTGTCAGAGACATGCTACCTGTCAGAGACATGCAAACTTGAGAGGGATACATCGTCATCATAGCAGACACACCGGAACACACCAGCTAGACAATCTCCTCACACGAGAATCGAACGCACACCTTGGCGAGCGAGGTCGAAGCACCTAATTCAAATTGCTAACAACATCATGGTTGTTAGTCCAGACAGTACGATAGTCTCTCTCTCTCTCTCTCTCTCTCTCTCTCTCTCTCTCTCTCTCTCTC
>NW_004797803.1:76454-77780 GCF_000002075.1 Aplysia californica
TTATTTATGTATATGTAAACGTCAAATTTGTAGGTTTGAATCTATACAATTTATAATGTTAAAAAGGAAAAAAGACCTATATAACTTTAACCCTATCCGTACGCCTTGGGGACATTTTGTACCCCCGTGGTCGTATTCTTCACATTTTAGAATACTTCTACTTCTAGTGCGAAGATCTCTTTGAAACGTTCATTATTTCTCAAAAAATCATTTTGACAGACTGCTATGCCAAGCGTACGGATCAGATTAACGAGTAAATTTCTTCTTTGGAAAGTGATGGCACAGAGTTCCACACGTCGTATTGATACGATACTAAAACACAACGTTATGATAGGGTTAAGAAAATCGCATTAGTTTAAAATTTACTAAATAAGATGTGTCTATTTTCGCCAACATTTCCATTCGTGAATTGTGAGATCCGACTCATTTTCTCAGCACACCTTATAGAAATATTATGCCTGTGTATACTTTTCTTAAACTCTCCTCTCTTTCTGATGTTCTGATACACTATTGATTTTCTTTTAGTTTTAGGGTTTTCTCCCCAGCTGTTTGACTTAAAAACTCATAGCCTTCAAATAAATAGCAATTTTTATCGGTGGAAATGAATAAATTAATTCACCCTTATAAGTGTGAGGTTTAACTTTCATGAAATTGAAGATGAAATTCACTTTATTTTCTTTTTGTCTATATTATATTTTGTTCATCAAATGACATTATTAATTCCCCCCACCCTGACTAGGCCCAGTGACAGAAATATATGCAATGCTTGACTCTTGATAAGAGATATGTGCATGACCAATACTTTTTCATTATATGAAAACTTTATGGACGTTTGATAGGAAAGAAGAAGCAAACCACACCAGAGCACCCGCCCACCACCCACTCTACAAGTGGTGGATAGCTGGAAAGAACAATTGGTTGCTTTTAAGCGCAAGGGGGCTATCCCAAAAAAAATGCTGTTTTGAGAAAATCGAAGGTAAAGAGATATACACACCAATGAAACCAAACTTATGCTATAGGTAGTGCAAAGCCCACTTTTGGTAAAGATCAAGATTTCTGGAGACCCCCAAAATCAGGGTTAGCCCACTTGTCCTTATAAGCGACCAATTGAGGCGACAGAGCTGTGATTCATAAAATGCATGCTGCGTATCCCATGGACAGCTAGAAAAACAAGTGGAGAAGTCTTGGTTGAAGCAAATTGCAGGCGACAGCTTACGACGAGAAATACGAAAGTGACCGGAAATTTTCATTGGACACACAATGCGGAAAGAATATATTATAAATATTGAAACAACAGGCAAGTTTGATGGAAAGAGAGGAAGAGGC
>NW_004797803.1:78614-85648 GCF_000002075.1 Aplysia californica
AGAGAAGTCCTTATGGGGAATCAGGCTTACTCTGCTCACCTCTCTAGCTTCGACAACACAAAGTCTGCTTCGACTATCAAGGCACCCGGGAAATAACTTGTCACAAGAGTGTGACAAACATACAACAGAAGTAGAGGAAATGACATCCAGCCCTCGACGCTCATGTGACCTTATGCAGTTGCGAGCGCCGTAAAAGCCTTACTAAATCTAAAAACTAAAAGTACAGTGCTTTTCTCACGTAAAATCTAAGAAACATCTCTCTCTCTCTCTCTCTCTCTCTCTCTCTCTCTCTCTCTCTCTCTCTCTCCCTCTCCCTCTCCCTCTCTGAATGTACATAAACAATCATTCTCTTTCTCTCTCCCATCGACTGTGTATGAGTGTGTGTGTGTGTGTGTGCATGTACCGTACTCTAAATAGTTTATTAATGTGTGCCCCCTTTTGTTTTCACATGCGAGATGCGTCGTGAGCCGCGTGTTCCAAGGAAGGATTAAAGCAGTGTGTACGTGTATGTGTGCGTGTGTATGTGTGTGTGAGGGTGAGAGGGAGGAGAGAGAGTGAGTGAGAGAAAGAGGGCGATGAAAGAAGATAAAAAAGAGAAACAAGAGAGAAGGGACAGAGGGAGACAGAGAGAGAGCGAGAGAGAGCGAGAGAGAGCGAGAGAGAGCGAGAGATAGAGAGAGAGAGAGAGAGAGAGAGAAGGCATGTCTTTGTTGATCACGTATATATGTTTTCTGCAACATATGGAGTTTAACAATGAATACAGATGAAAGTAAGATTGTTGGGGGGTTTTTAATGGAGGTTATCTCAAAAGATCTGAGAGACGATATCGGAAGGATAAGATCTATTACATTGGCCAACAAAATTTAACTTTTTTCGGAGGCATGGAGTTTGAGACTTGATTTTTTGTAATTTGAATATTTCGAGGGCGCTGAACCAAAAATGGCATCAGTTTTGCTCTTGCACGTCAAGGTTTTTCTCTACGCCATAAGCATTGTTTTCGTGTTGAATAAGCTAAAATAATAACAAATACCAACTTTGTTCAGGGCAAGGAAAATAATGTGAGACATCCTGCCTTTTTTAAAATTCATATCCTATCATGTCAGTCTTCAATTTCTCAATAGCAGTGGGTACAGCATACAAAAATAATGCCCGTATCTTGACACTCTCTTTTGCGAGATAGTCTGGAGTGTGTCTGTCTGGACAGTCTTTTTGAAAGCTTCAACAGTAATCTACCATTTTGTTGGTGTCTCATTGGCGTTGATATTTCTCCTCCATCGTCGTAAAGTCTTTGTGAAATAATGTCTGGGATCAGCTTTCTGAAAGAGGGGGGGGGGGGCATCGAAAGCACCACAGACCTAATTTTCTTGTAACTGGGATGAGGAAAAGCTGTACCTTGCAACATACTCGAAACAGGCCCCCTCAAAGTCCAGGGTTTTCATGAATTGTTTCCTCAAGCATAGTTTGATATGACGTGGGGGGGGGGGGGGGGGGAGACGATATTTTCCCCTCAGCATAAGAGGTTTATTGATGGTATTCTTTTCTCCAACTGTTAGAGCTGTTCTCACTGATCTTTTTTTTTTCTTCCCAGTATATTTCCTTGACTATCCCACAGACAAACAGATTATAGATATTATTTTTTAAAAGATACTTTGTATTGTCACCTTGTTGGTTAAATAAAAAGTTGACCATTTTCAGATCACACAAATCTTATACTTATAGCACTGGGCCCTGTTATCAAGCCAATTCGGCACTATTTTTAAGTGCATATGATTTAAATCATTTATTCTCTTTTAACAGAACCGATCAACCGATACGAACGAACCCAAATGAATTTTTTCGGTATAGCACACACTAAAGACTTGTTTTTTGGACTGTCCAAAAAAAGTTTCCACTCATTCAGACCATTGTCAGGTACACACAATTATAAACCTGGTAGGTTGTGACAGAAGACAAAGTCTTTGTACGTTGCAAAGTAAAATGTATTGTAATAATTCCTCTTTCCTACTATGATAAAACTATTTTTACAACATTTTAAAACAGATTTTATATTCTTTTAGTAAGTTTTAGTCTTGACCCCTTAAGTTCTGATCAACCGTTGTCAAATCATTCAATTCTGGAGGACTAATACAACTGGAACTTGAAGCGATTTGGGTGAAAAATTTGAGTTTCATCCCTATGCGCACTACTTGTACAAAATCTCTTTTTAAAAACTATTTTTACGACAAAATATGGTTTTTACAGGCAAACCAATACTTTTGCCAGATTGTTTGGCTTTCTCCTGCAAAGATTGAAGGTCAAAATGGATAGTAGTTGAGTGACATTTTTGTAGGGCATGTGCAGGGATATTATTGTGTTTTATAAATTATTACGTTTATAGCGTACGTCAGGTCAGTCTTAGTGCTGCTACCATAATGACAGTAGATGGTACTACCTGCAGCTGTTCCTACTGCCTTGTAGGTGCATACGGGAGTATGAAAGGTTAAGGGAGTAAACCCTAAACAAATCCGGAGGGATGGCACCAAAGGCAGCCGACAGGGAGGAACGATCCGAACTATCTCCTGGCAGCCCCTGCAACTTTACTGGTTCCAAATGTATTGACCTCGTCTCTCCTTTAGATTAAATCGGCTAAGTCGCGAGGGAGCTCGTGCAAATTGGGCAAGGCACGTTTTCCATATAGTCAGGCCCAGGCGTTTAGCTTAGTCAAGATTTCAAGAGCATTTCTGGGAGGACGCTGCAAAAGAGCAAATACCGCGGATCAGACCCACAGTTCAACCACAGCTACAACAGCATTTATATGATTATGGAGAGGACACGTCATCCTTGTTGAGACGAGCAAGGGAAAAAACAAGGGAGGTGGCAGTTTACGGGTTGTAAGACCTCCTTATTTGGCGAAACAGGATGTTGCCACAGGTCACCTTTGACGATGGGAGTGACTATTCAGTCACATTGATCAGCTACCGCCCGTCTCAAACTGGGCAGCCCCCAGTCAGTAAGGTTCTGATCCGCCACGTCTGTTTGCTTCTATGGATGTATGGAGCTAGGACAAAAAACCGAAAGGCAGACATTAAATTCAGCACCAGGCAAAAACGAGTAAAACTAACCCCATGGAAACTGAGGACCTGGAATGTTTGAACAATGACAACCGGAATGGACACTACAAACCTGGAGAAAATAGAGGACATCAGAAAGACAGCAATCATAGACAGGGAGCTCACACGACTCAAAGTAGACATCACTGCCCTGCAAGAGACAAGACTTGATAACTCTGGTACCATCAGGGAAAGAAACTACACATTCTTCTGGAAGGGTCTTGGGGAAGATGAGAGGAGAATCCATGGTATGGGCTTTGCAGTACACAACAGATTTCTGAACAGGATCAGCACCCCCCAAGGTATATCCGAACGTATCACTGTCATGGAAATGGAAACCAAAACTGGAAAGGCTCACTTCATCAGCGCCTACGCCCCAACCCTAACAACAGAAAATGAGTTTTTAAAAAAGACCAGTTTTACGAGGAACTTCAGGATGCAGTCAACAACGTCCCAAAAGCAGACCAACTGTTTCTCATGGGCGACTTCAATGCAAGAGTAGGTACTGAAAACAAAGTATGGCCCACCTGCCTTGGACCTTTTGGGCTCTGAAAAATCAACAAGAATGGCCAGAGACTCTTAGAATTCTGCACAAATAATGTAACAACCTTTGCATCACTAACACATTCTACAGTGGCAAGGACAGACACAAGATTTCTTGATGCCATCCAAATTCAGGCCATTGGTACCAAATCGACTTCATTCAACGTCAGAAAGAAAGATGCCAACATGGTAAAGCAAACAAGATCCTTCTATAGTGCAGACTGCAACACAGACCACCTTTTAGTTATAGCTAAGGCAAAGATAGTCACAAAGAAAACCCCAAGAGCTAAAAAACAAAAGAAACCTAAGATCAACATAAGAAATACCAAAGACCCAGCGATAAAGGCAAAATTTCAAGAACATGTTAAAGAAGAGCTCCAACATCTAGATAGCTCATCCCCAGACACCATGTGGAATAGCATGAGATCAACAATTTATAATTCTGCGTCGATTACTTTTGGAATAGAAAGACCTTACAAGGAGGACTGGGTTGAGGCCAGTGCATCAACACTCGCACCTCTACTCGAGAAAAAGCGTAGGATTCTGATAGAACACAACACAAAACCAACAGAGAGTACAAGCAACAACTACGTGCTGCTAAATCCAACCTTCAAAGAAAAACCAGAAAGTGGGCCAATCAGTGCTGGGATAAGTTATGCTCAGAAATTCAACAGGCCAGCGATACAGGTAATATCAGAAAAATGTATGAAAACATCAGACCAACAGCAAACAAAGTGGCACCTCTAAAGTCTGCGACAGGTGAACAGCTGACAGACAAGAAGAAACAAATGGAAAGATGGGTGGAACATTATTCAGACTTATACTCAGAGGAGCGACATGTTGATAGACAGCTACATGAGGCCATTCCTCAGCTCTCCGAAATGTCACAACTTGATACAACACCAACAAAAGAAGAACTCTCCTCTACAATCGATGAACTCGCTTGCAGAAAAGCAACAGGGAATGACAACATACCTGCTGAAGTGCTGAAAGAGAACAAAGAGACCCTCCTCCCATATCTCTACAAGCTACTAACAACTTGTTGGCTGAAAGCAGAAATTCCATATGACATGAGAGATGCCAAAATCACCCCACTTTACAAAAACAAAGGGGACAAAGGAGATGGCAACAACTACAGAGATATCTCACTGCTAAGCATCACTGGAAAAGCCTTGGCTAGGATCATCCTGAAGCGACTTCAGAAACTAACAGAAAGAGTCCTACCAGGGAGCCATTGCGGTTTCAGATCAAACCACTCAACAATGGATATGATCTTTTCTATTCGTCAGCTACAAGAAAAATGCAGGGAGCAACGACTACCATTACATACTGCGTTCGTCGATCTGACAAAAGGCTTTTGATACAGTCAGTAGATCAGGACTTACATGGTGCTAGGAAAAATTAGCTGTCCCCCAATACTGCTACAGCTCATCATCTCACTCCACGAAGATATGAAGGCCACCATTCAGTTTGACGGTTCAACATCAAACAGTTTCAACATCAATAGCGGAGTAAAGCAAGATTGTGTCTTAGCACCAACCCTTTTTAGCACTTATTTTGCTGTCTTACTGCAACACGCATTAAAAAAGTCAGGAGGGGAAATCTTCCTACATTGGAGAACTGATGGGTCGCTTTTCAATCTTGCTCGACTCAAGGCCAAGAGTGCCAAGACCAAGATCAACAAAACAACAGTACGAGACCTTCTCTTCGCCGATGATGCTGCTCTTGTTGCTCACAGTGAATCAACCCTACAAACAATGATGGACCGCCTATCAACAGCATGCAAGGTTTTTAGCTTGGTCATCAGTGTTAAGAAAACAGTCACCCTTACCCAAGAAGGTGCAGAGCAGAGCCATATAATATGGCTGAACGACATTGAACTTGGGACAGTGGACAAGTTCTGTTACCTGGGGTCTACCATCAGCTCTACAACATCACTTGATTATGAGATCAACATCAGGATAGGGAAAGCAGCACCAACTTTTGGAAGGCTGACAAAACGAGCATGGGAAAACAAAAGATTAACCGTCAAATCAAAGATCAAGATATACGAAGCATGTGTCCTCAGCACACTCCTTTATGGATCTGAAACATGGACCTTGTACAGCAGACAAGAAAAGCGTCTCGACATTTTCCATCTCAGATGCTGCTGCAAGATCTTAGGCATTTCGTGGCGTGACAAGGTTACAAATGTTGAAGTGTTGGCACCGGCAAACCTCCAGAGCATGATGACTATCCTGTGTTTAAAAAGATTGAGATGACTTGGCCAGGTCAAGAGAATGGATGACAACCGGATTCCGAAGCAACTTCTCTATGGAGAACTTGCCCAGGGAAAGAGACAAAGAGGAAGACCAAAATTGAGGTACAAAGACACCTGCAAAAACAGCTTATCTAAGCTTGGAGTAGATGTTAACATCTGGGAAGAAATAGTTGAGGACAAGAAAACATGGAGGAAAATTATAAAGGAAAGAACTAAAATGCTAGAGAACAGCCCAAGAAACAACCAGGCTGAGAAGCGCCAACGACAAAAGGAAAACAGCGGAAATACAGAGCTTCGATCCACGACACTGACATGCAAGCACTGCCACAGAATCTGCGCTTCAAACATAGGAAGAATTAGCCATGAAAGAAGCTGCATGAAGACAACCTTGAGACCATCTTAAGCTATATATATACGTTTATAGCATAAAAAGATCGGCATAATTCAACTTCTTTTGATCATTTATTTGTTATTATAATTCAGACAGTTAAAGGTTCAACACTTTACTCTGATGCATTAAAGCGGAGTTTTAAATCAATGTATAGGCCACGCTGTGTGAAAACTCCTGAATTTTGACATATTTACATGAAAATACACCTTTTTTTCATAGAGCAAAAACTAAAGCCATTTCTGACATCAGCGACCCCAAATGCCGCAAAATGTGTGTTGGCCAATATTATTGTTACTTGCACTTGCATTTCATTTGCTGGAAGATCGAACAAGAAGGCTTTTCGATTCATACACCAAGAATTAAATTTCGAAAAAGCAATAAACATTTTTTTATATAAAGATGCTGCTTTATGACTCTGAAAGTGGGGGTATAAAAAAATTGGGACTACATTGACAATATTCAGGTAAAATTCTGGAAAACCTTTTTGGGTAGCCAAGCTACCCCAATTAGTTCTGAGAGAAGTGGGAAGAACCAATCTATGCTCTGATTACATGCATAGAGTCACTAAATTCTGGTGCAAACTTTTTTTCTTTTGGTATACATGTAAGTGTTTTACGGCACTCGCAACTTAACGCGGGACACATTTAACTGTCCTCAGAGAAATTCGCGCGCACAACCCGCAAGTTGCGTGCGCAACCCGCAAGTTGCGTACACAACTTTTGGCCTCAGCGCAACTTTTGCGCAACTTTTG
>NW_004797803.1:85748-92053 GCF_000002075.1 Aplysia californica
TCTATCTATCTATCTATCTATCTATCTATCTATCTATCTATCTATCTATCTATCTTTCTATCTATCTATCTATCTATCCGTCTATCTATCCTCTCTCCATTTCACATACACACAAAAACCCATAAAACATTTAGAGTGACGATGTTATGAACTTGTACGCATTCTTCCTGAGGGACTCGAGATACCCCCGCTGCAGGAACACTCCTGTTCATCATGAAATATCACATATTTTACGTCTATAATCAAGTGTCTGGAGGACACGTTGGGCTACTGTCTCTCTTCTTCCCATTATTTTCTCGATCTCCACTCCAGGTATACAGCTTCAATTTTAAAAATTTGCAGTGACATAATATCTATGTCAAGAAGGGTGTTGAATCTAAATAACAATAGATAATCAAAATCAGCTGTTCCTTTCTGTACCTCAAAGACAGAAAATGCCTGTGATACAGATCTCTGCGAGCGTCAGGGTTTTTGTTTCTTTTCTCTTATTCTTTTGTACAGTGCAATAAAGTAAGTAAAATACATCTGTATGTGCCAGATCTTTCTCCGGAAGATGTTTGTGACTGACTTTTCCGAATGGTGTAAGGAAAACATTCTGTGGGTGAATCTCATGATTTGTGGGCGATACATGGCAAACACAGTAGGTGTTAGAATAACACCATAGTTATAGTTCATGTGTTTGTCATCAGAGTCGTGGGGGTAATAGTTTCAACAAGGTGTTGCTTGTTTTCCGAGCTACTTGGGGGTTTGAGAACTGTCTTATGGACGATGACGTGCCATAGAATAAGAAAACGACAAAAGGCTCTGTCGAGTTTTTGAGACAGCTACAACTGAATGGAACAGTTTTATAAGGGTCGAATTAATTTTAGATGCTGTTCTTTTATGGAACATTGCTATAAGGATGCAGTTGTCTCAAAAGTTTACAGAGAACATCAGAAAAAAAGGAGAAATCACATGAATAACATAGTTACAAAGATGGACCCAAAACCAAGTTCAATAAACATATTATGATTATTATTGGTGTTTGTCGACCTGTCACACCTTTAAAATTGCTAACACAAAGTGCTCAACCCACAGTGGCAATGATGGTCACTTAGTTTAGAAGTAACTTTCGAACTAATGCCCGAGACCATCCAGCCTTTGTCACATGACTACTAAGGCAAATAAGCTACTTTCGCTCATTTGATTCTCTTCGCAGCCAAGTGACGTCATACTTTGACTTTGAAGCCGTGCGTTGAGTGGAACTTTTTTTGTTTGCGCAGGGCCTAAGGCCGTATCCAGCAGCACTGTCTGGGGTTGTTTTCTCTTTTTTTTTCAAAACAGGTGCTGTTGTTTCACTATCTCTTATTTTTACCCACGTCTATGAGTAGGGCCCAGACGCTGAGCTAATGTCAGGAGGTGAAACTACAACAACAACCTTAGGTAAAGAGGGCAACAGCTGTTTTATCATAACGCCGACGACTCCCACAAACAGATACGTTGTGAAACATCTCAAAAGTTATTGAAAGACTTAACTCCTGTCCTGAAAGCCTTCCATGAGAGGAGACACTAGATCTACGAATATCGCTGCAACTTCATAAGCCTTCTTGACATTCTTAAATATAACCCCATTGTGGCTTGCTCACCTTTTCATGCTGTTGCGAGTTTATTAGTTATGACAGCAGCGGAAATGCCACTGCTTCTTTTTTATTTCTGTTGTTTTTGTACCCGAGCAAGGCGCTGCGAGCGAGCGAGCGAGACTCCGGCGCGTCATTTTGGCGGCTGGAACACTTGGCACAGTGGTAGCCTAAGAGTTATTAAAGACGAAGGACGGAAGAAAAGAAAGTGAAGGCCAAAGATTTGCGCTGAAGTAAATTGTCCATAGAGTTGTCAACACATATTATGTTCATGCTGCCTCTTCATCATTAGAAGATTTGCACCTCTTGCAGAGAAACAGCTGGTTGGCCTATTTGTAACCCACAGCACACAGAGAAAAGGAAAGGGAGGGTGAGGGTGAGGTGGGATGGGGTGGCTGCTGGCAAGGTTTTCTTGGTTTCCTGATTACCTCACTAGTGAATTGAATGTCTGAAGTTTGAGTCCAGGTGGTATCTTACTCAAGAGGCTTTTCGACTTCTTTTGTTTTAGATCAGTTAGGGAGTGAGTTGCTTTATAATTTTTGTGTGTGTATTTTGTTTTGTTTTTAAATGAGAATCTAACAACGTTAGGAGGATAAGGAGTGGTGTTAGTGTGTTAGGCTAAATTAGACATTTGATGTCGAATTTCACTCACAGCACTGATAGGACAGGGTCAAGAATGCCTTCTAATGATTTCGATAATAATAAAGTTGCGTAGCAGTCCACAGCGATAGGAACTCTATATTTAATGACCACTGTTTGAATCATCCAGAATCTAGAAGAGTTTGGAATTCAACGAAAACGAAGAAAACATTATCAGCTTTGCACTTGACCGATATGAAAGAAAAGGATTGAGATTTGGGTTGGTGATGACCTTCAAGTAAATGTACATAATAGACTATTTTATACTTATGCCATTGCAATTACTTCATAATGAATTTTTAAAAAGAAAAGGACATAGTGGGGCATCCCTTTTAAAACTACATCTATCTTTCAGGCATTTCCTCGTCAGCCGATTGAAAAGTATGGATAATGATATATTATTATTAGCTCTTTAAATCGAGTCTTGTACATTTTAGCCAAGACAAACCTTCTTCATAGATAGAGACGAAGATTCAGCCCTGGGTCTTACACTGGGACAGTTGTGAGTTCAACGCAATGATACCTCATCCAGCGGAAAAAGGTTAATTTACTTTTGAAATACATGTATTGCAACCAGTTTTGTGACAGTGCTCCTTACGAAGCTACAGTATGTTAGTAATGGTTTTGGTTCGTTTGGTCAATGATTCAATCTTCTTTTTGTGAAATATCCTCACAAATTCTTTATCCATCCATTGTACCTGCTCGCGCCCGCTTCAAAAGTAAGGAAATATATTAGATCTAGATCTATATCGAGTACAATTTCCATCTTTCTGTCGGGATTTATCTCACACAACCTAAATTGGCCCTGACCTTCAGGAACAAATCTGTACGTGTGTCCTTGAAGGCATATGATAGGCATGGGTAAACTACGGCCAGCGAGCAGTTTCAGTTTAGCATGCTAGTCGACCCAATAATAAATATAGATCTACAGAATGTAGCCTGTGGTGAGTTGATAGTGACATTGATAAAAGGAAACTGTCCTTAAAAATCGAAATCAATAGTTTTCGACCCAGCCAGAAGCGATAGAACTAACAATTTCGTCTCAAGACTGTCCTCAGAGAAATTCGCGCGCGCAACCCGCAAGTTGCGTACGCAACCCGCAAGTTGCGTACGCAACTTTTGGCCTCAGCGCAACTTTTGCGCAACTTTTGCCATTTTTGTGAATTCGTGAATTTTAGGCAATTTTCTGCAAAAGTTGGAAAAATAACAATTTAATTTCGGTAAAAATAACCGAAATTTTCTTCCACAACTGAAGATAAATAATAAATAACGAAGCGAAGGGGTCAATTCGTGCCTGAAATTAGATCTACCACTTCCTTTGCACTACGGGGTGCCCAGTGTCCGTTGCGGATGAGATCGGGTTGGGATGATCGCCCGACTCGTTGCCTGAAAACAACGCGTTTGTTTTTGAGGCAATGAGTCGGGCGCGATCGATTTGTGCCACGATAGCACCTTTGCGCCGTCAGTCTGTCGAGCAAACCGACCCGTCCCGACCTGACCAGGACCTCCCCAAAATAGTCTTGTTTGGACTAAATCATCTTCTACTTCTTCTTGATCTAGCTAAATCTAGACTCTAGATATCTATAATAGAGTAAACTCAATCGTAAACACGATCGTCTGATTACTTAGCTTGCTTGGTTCTGTAGCACCAGGTAGATAGATCTAATATAAAAATTTGTGAAAGACTTTAAATCTTAGGCCCGTAGGGTAGATCTAGACATGAATCGATTCATCCAGAAAATCCTTAGGGGACGTTCAAATATTATTATAATCTTACGCCTGGAAAAGGCCTAAAAAAAGGGGGGGTGTCTTAACTCCTGTAAAAAAAAGTGTAAGAAGGGGGGAGGGGGGGTCTTGAACCAATGTAATGTTCCCTTTTATAAGGTGAAAAAATAACAAGGAAAATAATTTATGACAACATAAGTTTTTTAAGACAAAACATGACATAAAAAAAGAGTAAACTCTGCTTTTCACTTAGACGTTTTTCCGGAAAAGTTCTGCTTACCATATTTGATTATTACATGTATGTCACATGTATGATTTTAACACAGATTTGCACAATATTAATGCCATATTATTATAAGCGAATGAATATAAATATTACGGGATATGGGGGGGATGTAAGAAAAGTGTAAAAGGGGGGGGGGGGTGTTGCAAAAATCCGCAAAAAGGTGTAAGATTATATTTGAAACTGTTTTGGTACACCATACAACCTCCATGCAGTTTGTTTTACTACGGTAGAGATAATAATAATAATAATAATAATTGCATTTATATAGCGCATATCCATGCTCAAGAGCTTGCTCTATGCGCTTTACAACTATTATTACCCCAGCAGACCCTCTGAGAACACTCAGAAACATTTTCAGCTTCCGCGGAAGCATACAGTGCAAGCTGCGGATTTCACGCGCTCGAACACTATCAAACTGACAAGATCTTTCACCGTCTATAGCTGGGTACCCATTTCCACCTGGGTGAAGTGAGGAAAATTTGTGCAAAGTGCCTTTCCCAAGGACACAACGTCAGGCCCCTGACGGGATTCGAACCCACGACCTTACGGTTGCGAGTCCGAGAGCCTAACCACTAGGCCACCGACGCCACATTTAACTTTTGATTTTGATCTAACAAAACCCACGTTGGTTACTTTGATTGCAATGAGCATACCAACGATGTATTCCAATATTCCATGACATTTTAACTCTGTACATGTCTTGCAACTTTTCTTGCAGCATTTTGCAACTTTTGCTATTTTCAAATTCAACTTTCTCTAAGGAAACTACAAGGCTGACTGACTGAGACAACCTTTGAGGGAGAACCTGGATAACTAGAGGTGTTATCTCTGGCTCAGAGGTTAGTGGTGAATGAACCACCAATGGCTATTGTCACTATTAGCTGCCGTCATGCATTCTGAGTGTAATTAGTTTGTGCGTTTGGTTGCATCTTGTTTTTGCATTTTCTGTTCTTATTTAATACGTTTCTTTTTCGTTTCTTCCTCAAAAGAGGAAAGAAAAATGTTTTTAAAAGACATCTGGACCTACCTGTCAAACATGAAACATCTGCAGACATGAGAACAACTTTTGATTGATTGAAAAATTGAACAGGCTCAAGGAACAAAACCCCTAACCCTAAAACCCCTTACTCCTAGATCTTTTAACAAGCGAAATGATCAACTTGCCAATTAAATGACTTATTACTGATATTACTTCCCTTTAGTCACACGGCGAGGTGTTTGGTTAACCTGTTTTGTGAAAAATGCAAAAAAATCATGAAAACGGGGAATCTAAAATTATGCAAATGTTGCGGAATTATGCGAAAAAACGCGGCCGCACAATCGCACTTGCGAGCGCCGTAAAACTTACTTTAAAAAAAAACACTTTTCCTGAAGCTGCCTACTTTTGGCATAGGTCAAGATTTCTGGAAACCCCAGAAATCTGGGTTAGCCAGCTTGTCCTTTTATTTAAAAGCGACCAAATTAAATTATTTCCACTCTCCATTCCTGTATGAAACCCGCATCAGTTTTGATGTTGACATTTCTCGTGGCAAAATTGCAATCCGTCGTTAGCACTCATGGGTGTTCAAACATGCATCACTTAAAATGTTAAAATAATAATTTTATTACATTGTACTTGTGTATGGTTATTCCTAACTAGTTCAAGTTGACATAAAATAAATACACCCTTTGCTTGCGTAACATGAAACTTCAGAACGTTTCCCAGGTATTACAGCTTATTCGGGGTGGAAAAAGGCAAGAAAGACAGCCACAATTACAACAGGGAGTGTAGGTGTGGGCGTGGGGGGAGGGGGGGTGGAAGTAAGACAAGCTACTTAGTGCCCTCCAACCATCCAGGCTCGAAAGAAAACAGAACAAATAATAGAGCAAACAATCTATTTCAGTTGCAGAGAGACCTGTTCAACGTCATCGTCATTCACGAAATTATGCATGACACCTACCTCTCTCTCTCTCTCTTTCTCTCTCCCTCCCTCTTTCTCTCTCTTCTCTATCTCTTCTGTCCTCTTCTCCTCTCCCTCACCCACGCCTCTACCTACCTA